>NW_021703765.1:83113514-83210587 GCF_005190385.1 Monodon monoceros | reverse complement strand
CACCACCATCACCACCATCACCATGACCACCATGACCACCATCACCATCACCACCATCACCACCATCACCATCATCACCACCATCACCATCATCACCATCACCATCATCACCATCATCACCATCACCACCATCACCATCACCACCATCACCATCATCACCATCACCATCATCACCACCATCACCATCATCACCATCACCATCATCACCATCACCACCATCACCATCATCACCATCACCATCACCACCATCACCACCATCATCACCATCACCATCATCACCATCAAAAAGATATTTCAAAAAATAGATACTGCCGGGCTTCCCTGATGGCGCAGTGGTTGAGAGTCTGCCTGCCGATGCAGGGGACACGGGTTCGTGCCCCGGTCCGGGAAGATCCCACCTGCCGCAGAGCGGCTGGGCCCGTGAGCCATGGCCGCTGGGCCTGCGCGTCCGGAGCCTGTGCTCCGCAACGGGGGAGGCCACAGCAGTGAGAGCCCCGCGTACAGCATAAAAAAAAAAAAAAAATAGATACTGCCAACATAAGTAAGTGACAGGTAAAATTCTGCTTGATTCATTCCCTTCTTAGGCAGTTCTCTAATTCTCAAATTCTCACCACTGACAATTTAGTTGACAAACGTCTAACTACTTTACACTAAGATTACTGAAATTTGGCACATACGACCTTTCAGTCATGGCATTTAGAGTCAAACACAACTGGATATGGTCTTGGCCCTCCACTGATAATCTTTGTACAGTTAAACAAATGTCTTATCTTCTCTGAATGTTAGTTTCCTCATTTTAAAAATGAAAGAAAAAAATGTTCACAGGGTAAGTTGAGGATTAAAGGAGACAAGTTGTAGGGAGAACGTCTGGCTCATAGGAGATGTTCCCCAAATTCCAGTTTCTCTTCCCTTTTCCTTTCTTTTCTGAATGTGGTTGAGAGAAAACTCGTTGTGATCACAGTGAAATAAGCTTCTGATGAATAACGGAGACTTGATCCAACTTATTATTATCTCAGTAATTCCCAGGCCCACTGAACCCAACTGGGTGTAAGAGGCAAAGGGTTTGGAGAGGTCGGTCCTTGGAGCACAGAGCAGCAGACAGTCCCCATGCGCAGTGAAGAAGAAAGGCATCAGCGCCAGGCTTCAAGTCACCACCCACAGGAGAGCTACTCCCAGAAACAGTGCAGGAAGCCATCTCCCCATGCACACCCAGATCCTCATTATGCAAGCTGGATATTTACTGATCCCCTATTATATGGTAAAGCAGTAAAGATGATAAGCGTCTTTACATGTCTTATATCGTTGAGCTGTAATATTATCCTTATGATGGGCTTATTCCCATTTTATTGATGGGGAATCTAAGTTCCAAAAAGGCCCAAGAACAAACAGCTGCTAAATAACCACGTGAGTTGAGCCCTGGATTAGCCCTAATAAGACAACAAACCTATAAATTAGTTTAGCGTTTTCCTAAGTGTGGATAGATTTGGGTGATGGAAAATAGTAAATGCCATTGTCTCGTATGTTAAGAAAGATTTTTCTATTGAATTATATGTTGGCCAGACTCTGAAGGAGAGGATAGAATGCAAACAGAGTGGACACTTCAGTCTCAAGTGTGTGGTTTAGGAGGCACGTATGGTGGGAGGTGAAAACAAGCGCCACTTACCTCGGTCAGGCCCAAATTCGGAGACCTCGTTGTCCGAAATCAAGACTGTAATCGCCCATGGACTGATAAAGGCAGTTAAGAGCATATATAGAGCTGGTTGAAAATAAGTTTCTCTTATACAGTGGAATACTACTCAGCCATCACAAAGAATGAAATAATACCATCTGCAGCTACATGGACGGACTTAGAGGTTGTCATACTGAGGGAAGTAAGTCAGACAGAGAAAGACAAATATATGATATCACTTGCATGTGAAATCTAAAAAATAGGGTACAAATGAACCTATTTACAAAACAGAAATAGAGTCACAGATGTAGAAAACAAACTTATGGTTACCAAGGGGGAAAGCGGGGGGAGGGATAAATTGGGAGATTGGGATCGACACATACACACTATATGTATGTATACACACTATATATAAAATAGATAACTAATAAGGACCTACTATATAGCACAGGGAACTCTACTCAGTTCTCTGTAATGACCTATACGGGAAAAAAATCTAAAAAAGAGTGGATATAGGTATACGTATGACTGATGCACTTTGCTGTACAGCAGAAACTAACACAACGTTGTAGATCAACTACACCCCAATAAGAACTAATTTAAAAAATAAAATAAAATAACTTTCTCAGTTGCTGTATTACAACAAAGTCTGAATGTGAAGGCCAGAAGATATTTTGTCAGATTTATTATTCACTGGGTCTATAATATATACAAAGAGCAAGTTATGTGGAGAAAAGGGAACCCTCTTGCACTGCAGGTGGGAATATAAATTGATACACCCACTATGGAGAACAGTATGGAAGTTCCTTTAAAAACTAAAAATAGAGCTACCATATGACCCAGCAATCCCACTACTGGGCGTATACCCTGAGAAAACCATAATTCAAAAAGAGTCATGTACCACAATGTTCACTGCAGCTCTATTTACCATAGCCAGGACATGGAAGCAACCTAAGCGTCCATCGACAGATGAATGGATAAAGAAGATGTGGTATATATATACAATGGAATATTACTCAGCCATAAAAAGAAACAAAACTGAGTTATTTGTAGTGAGGTGGATGGACCTAGAGTCTGTCATACAGAGTGAAGTAAGTCAGAAAGAGAAAAACTAATACCGTATGCTAACACGTATATATGGAATCTAAAAAAAAAAAAAAAAGGTCCTGATGAACCTAGGGGCAGGACAGGAATCAAGACACAGACATAGAGAATGGACTTGAGGACATGGGGAGGGGGAAGGGTAAGCTGGGACGAAGTGAGAGAGCGGCATGGACATATATACACTACCAAATGTAAAACAGATAGCTAGTGGGAAGCAGCCGCATAGCACAGGGAGATCAGCTCTGTGCTTTGTGATCACCTAGAGGGGTGGGATAGGGAGTGTGGGAGGGAGGGAGATGCAGGAGGGAGGGGATATGGGGATATATGTATATGTATAGCTGATTCACTTTGTTATACAGCAGAAACTAACACACCATTGTAAAGCAATTATACTTCCATAAAGATGTTAAAAAAAGAGCTAAGTTATATGATTAGTAGATTGAGAAATTCACTATAGACAGCAAATTAACTATATCCAGCTGCCTTTCAGGAATTATAACCTTAGCTCTAGTAAACAGCATGAGATCTCAGAAAGGTAATTGACTTTCCCAATTGCACTGAAACACGAAGTACATTTCACAACTGTGTGATTTAAAATATCCCCTATTATTTCTATTAGGGTCTTAGGAGTATAGATGCCTTTCCTTATCTGGTCTTTGTAGGTCCAGCTGGAATAACTGTTGCGGAGCACAGGCTCTGGACGTGCAGGCTCAGCGGCCATGGCTCACGGGCCCAGCCGCTCCGCGGCATGTGGGATCCTCCCGGACCTGGGCACGAACCCGTGTCCCCTGCATCGGCAGGCGGACTCTCAACCACTGCTCCACCAGGGAAGCACCCCCCAGCTGGAATAATTGTAAAGAATGATTATCTGAATGTCAAAACTGCCTTATCTGTCAATGTCCTAGTACATTGCCAAGTAATTAACAGGAAGGAAAATAATGACCTGCAGAGACCTTTCCTTCTAGGAAAGAAAACATGATGAGCAAGGTCCAGAAAAAGCCACGAAAGTAGATCTATATGTGTTACTACGGAACAATCTTCATGATTGTAACTGAGCTAGAAAAAGTGAGGCTCAGAACTATGGGAAGGGTGTGCTTCCATACATATTTTCAAAAGAGTCATGTATACTTGATTATGTACTGAATGACTCTGGAGAGGGTGCACACACACAGACACACAGACACCACACACAATTTAACAATGACTATCTGTGGAGACAAAAACAGAGAGGCTATAAGATAAGGGGAAATTTTTAATGCAATTTCCCCCCTTTATGCTCCTTTGTACTGTTTGTTTTTTGTGTGTTTTTTTTGCGGTATGCGGGTCTCTCACTGTTGTGGCCTCTCCAGTTGCGGAGCACGGACTCCGGACGCGCAGGCTCAGCGGCCATGGCTCACGGGCCCAGCCGCTCCGCGGCATGTGGGATCTTCCCGGACCGGGGCATGAACCCGTGTCCCCTGCATCGGCAGGCAGACCCTCAACCACTGCACCACCAGGGAAACCCCTATACTGTTTATTTTTATCATGGACATTATCATGTTTTTTTTTTATCATGTTTTTTTATAGCATATAAACATTGATTTATTTCATTGTTCCCTTAACTAATAACAATAGCAGCATTTATATTACAAAACATTTCTTTCTTGTCAGGCATTATACTTATAAAGGCTTATGTCATGCTTTCATTTAATCTATATGACATTCTCACAAAGAAGGTACCTATCAGTCAGTCCCATTTTACAGACTGGGAAGTAGAAGCTGAGGGAGGTTAAATAAATACCCAAAGGTGCGCCACTACTCACTCTGGTCTCAAACCCTGTGCCTGCTTAACCACCGTGCTCTAAATGTTTTCCATTTCAAACAGATTACAGACAGCAGTCTCACGCACACATTTTTATGACACATTAGCTCAAATCTCTAGTGTTTTGTATCAAGGAAAATTGAGCTATCAGTTTAGGATAAATTCTAGGAGGAAAGTTTTTATTGGAGCTTAAGTGCCTTAGACTCATTTTGTATTTTAACATCTTCCATCTCAATAATCAAAAAATGGAATTCTTATTCATTTTTCCAAGTTGCTGAAATTACTTTTTAAAATAGTGATGTTTTTCACAGCAGCTAATTTCTGCAGCTCTAATATTCCCACTCCATCGCCAATCTTGACTAAATTGCCTGATGACAATTTGCATCATTCAATCATTACTTGCAAATTGCACTAGTAAAGTTCAGCTTGAAGCGGTGACATTTTCCTCAAATAAGTGGTTCAGAGAAGCCAAATTGCATGTATTGATCTAAATGAAGTAAGTAAATATGTGATAAAATCCACTGTGTATCCTGTTTGGGGAAACAAAGGAACTCGGTCCCTAGAGCTCCGTGTAAACTTCCCAGAGAGCTGTCATGTTTAATTTCTTAATTCTTTTTTTTTTTTGCGGTACGCGGGCCTCTCACTGTTGTGGCCTATCCCGTTGCGGAGCACAGGCTCCGGATGCGCAGGCTCAGCGGTCATGCCTCAGGGGCCCAGCCGCTCCGCGGCATGTGGAATCTTCCCGGACCGGGACACGAACCCGTGTCTCCTGCATCAGCAGGCGGACTCTCAACCACTGCGCCACCAGGGAAGCCCTAACTTGTTAATTCTTCTATAATGATTAGTGGCAACAGTAACTGTCATTTTTGCAAGAAAGTATCTGGATGGAACACCTAATGCTGACATACAAAACTTATGTTTTCCCAGTTCTTCCAGGAGGCTTAACTCTGAGAGAGGAAAATGCTAGATCTCATAAATAAAAAGCAAATTAATTTAGAGTAGTAGTCTCAGAGAAATAGAAAATATTCTACTCATCTGTTTATATCTTTATAATATATGGACAAGAAATATGAAACTGTTCAATAATGATAAATAATGCAATCTTTTATTTCAGTCGATATTACGGTCGTTTAAGGATGAAAGTGAGGAGGTGAAAACAGCTCAAAGAAAAGTGGACAGACTGACAACAGTAGGTGGGAATCATGAACCCCCAGTCTGTCTCATCTGGGCTCTACCCCAGGAGACTGGAGTTACTCCAGCTGCAAGAGCAGAGAAATGAACTGAGTGGTCTCAGCCTGCTCTCCCTGTGAACTGAGTCAGAGACGGGACATTCGTCAGCAAATAAACAGGAACCATGAAGAGAGACTCAGGGAGACACATGCAAGAGACACAGAGGGAACCTGGGAAGCAGGGGACGTCCCAGCTTTGTGGAAAATAACACACATTTCGGATCTGTCAGGGAACTTAGTCACACATTATTTTTTCAAATCATTTGGATTAATGTCCCTTTATTCTTTATTAATTGAAATATTTATTTTTATGATGCTTTATTGAAGTATATTTGATTTACAATAGTATCTTAGTTTCAGGTGTAGAGCCTAGTGATTCTGTATTTTTGCAGATTATAATTCCATTACAGGTTATTACAAGATAATGGGTATCATTCCCTGTGCTATACAGTATACCTTGTGGCATATCTATTTTATAATATATATAGTAGTTTGTATCTACTGTTAATCCCCTACCCTAATTTGTCCCTCAAGGTTATGAGATATTATGAAATATTTATTCATCATTTTCATAAATATTTACCTGATGCATCAGTTAGCTTTTGATAACCAACCAAATCCTTAGTTGCTTAAAAACACAATCATCGGGCTTCCCCGGTGGCGCAGTGGTTGGGAGTCCGCCTGCTGATGCAGGGGACGCGGGTTCGTGCCCCGGTCCGGGAGGATCCCACGTGCCGCGGAGCGGCTGGGCCCGTGAGCCGTGGCCACTGAGCTTGCGCGTCCGGAGCCTGTGCTCCGCAGCGGGAGAGGCCACAACAGTGAGAGGTCCACGTACCGCAAAAAAAATACAAAGACATAAACACAGTCATCAGCTTGCTCACAATTCTATAGGCTGGCAATTTGGGCCAAGTTCATCTGGGACAACTTGTCTGCACTTCATGTGGCTGGGCTTGTATCACTCATGCATTCGTGGTCAGCTGACAACTGGCCACACTCATGTTTCCCATCATACAAAGAAATGGGAAAACATGATCCATAAGGAGGAGAAAATTGATCAACAGAAATAGATACAGGAATGACACAAGTGATAGAAATAGAGCAACGATATTAAAATAGCTGTTATAAATACGCTCCAAATGTCCAAGGTACTGGAAAATGTGCGCTTAAGTAGGGGTGTGGAAAGAAGACCCAAATCAACCTCCACAAATGAAATATATGTATCTCAACAAAAAGTCACTTGAAGATCGCACTAATTGTTTTATCTTGGTGGTAGGATTATGTACAATAATTATTTTTCTCTGTAATTTTTAGTGTCTTCCAAATTTTCTCTAGTGAGCATGTACTACATTTGTACAAAAGAAAAGGAATTTATATGAAAGGAAAGGCATTGTCATTGTTCTTCTTAATAAGTGTCCTGATATTGGGCAGATAGTACACGTTTTATACCGAGCTACACAAGAGCAGAGCCGTTGATGTCTGCAGAATTCTCTAGAGTTGAAGTGGCAAACTGGGCTCAGCCTCCGTGCACACTTTCCCCGAAGTTAGTGTTTGTTTTAGGGAATGTGATGAGAGGGATTCAGAGAGCAAAGCTTTGGGTCAGAGTATCACAATTGACTATTAATGTCTGTTATGGATGTAAGAGGGGTAAACGTGGTGTGCTTACCATGTATGTTACTGCCCCAGATTTACAACACTGTGGAAAGACAATAGTGATTAAGCATCTTTATTGATGCTGTAAAAGTAAACCTAAATCATTTTTGTTTCACAGAAAACCTCCATGTGACAGAATACATACAAAGACAATAATGAGACTCTCCTTCTATCAAAAAATTCTCACCACCCTGAGTCTAACATGTAATATTTATACCACCAATATCACCAGGCTTCAGAGCTGTTATCACCCAGAGACTGAAGGGTGCATTAGAATAAATGAATAACGTTTCTCTTATTATATTATCTCTGTATAAATAACACTAAAGGCAATATTAAGAATACAACTGCTTATGTATTCATATAGGCAAATCATGTTTCCAAAAAATAAATTGGGAAATTAAACTCATCAGCTCCACCCTAAGCTAAAAATTGCATGATTAGTGCTTACTTTGTTTTCCTTTAAGCAACGTGCAGACTCTCAAAAATTGAATCTGATAGGGTACTAAGTGAATTGCTTAAGGAAAGCAGGACTTTTAATTTCACATGTTTCGTCACTTTTGCATGGCAGATAAGCCATTTAGTTACCTAATTACACGTGATTTTATATAGACTATTTTCTCCCATCTAAACGATGCTTTATCATCCTTCCAAACTGCCCCTTTTTATAGCATTGTTGATTTATAATTCCCATAAAATAAACTATATATACTTAAAGTATACAATTTGAAAAGATTTTGACATCTGTTTATACCCATAAAACATTATCACAATCAAGAAAATGAACAGGTCCATTCTTCCCGGAAGTTTCCTTATGTCCCTTTGTAATTCTTACCTCTCGCTCCTGGCAAGCACTGACTGACTTTCCGTCACTACAGCTTCGTTTACATTTGCATAATTTTACATAAATGGAACCCGACAGAATGTCTGCCCTTTCACTCAGCATGTGTGTCTGGATACCCATTCATTGTTGGGTGCAGCAACTTTTTATTCCTTTTTACTGCTACGTACTAGTCCATTGTATGGAGATACTGCAATTTATCTGTTTACCTGTTGATGGACACCTGAGATGGTCCCAGTTTTCGGCCGCTGCAAATACATCTTCTGTAAACATTCACACAAAATGTGTTGTATAGACATGTGCATTCATTTCTCTTGGGTAAATACTGTGAGGTATAACAGTTAAGTCGCAGGGAGGGGGTATATTTAACTTTTAAGAAACTACTAAACGGTTTCCAAAGTATCCTGACGAAAGTACATTTTTACATCCCCACTGGGCATGCGTGAAAATTCCAGTTGCTCTGCAGCCTCACCAATAATTTGTAGTCACTCTTTTTAATTTTGACTATTCTCAGAGGAGTATAGTGTATCTCATCGTGGTTTTAATTTGCATTTCCCTTGTGGATAATGATGTTTAGCATCATTACACAATTTTATTTCATATCCTTTTAATTTTTTTATTAGGATATCTGACTGTATTACTAGGGGGGAGTTGTTGTATATTCTGGATCCAAGTCCTTTATCATTTCTCCTCTCTCAGTGATCGCTGCCCTGAATTGTCTGATGCCCTGTCCACAACTCTTGTTTCATATATATATATATTTTTCTGTTTATTTAAGTTGTCTAAACCAGGAAGGTCAATTCAGACGCTGTTATTTCATCTTGGCCAGAAACAGAAATTCTTTTTAATCTAGTAATAAAACTTAATCTCTTAATAAAAATGTAAATCTACCTTTTAAAACAAATTTCCTCTCATGTAGCACACAAAATCAAAGCAAATTCTAGAAATCGCGGGGTCGCAGGACCCCACGTTCACTACTTAAAGTACATCCACAGTTTGGGTAGCAAACTGCCCTCATATTTAGTCATGGTTAACTTTCCTGGCAATCAACCCAACCCTGAATGTCATCAGTACATGGAAGTCAACTCATTTATATCAGGGAAGGCATCTGGAGCTCGGCTTGAGGTTTAAGTTTCCCCCAAGTAGCTTCACACAAGTTGCATTCTCTCTCTTTCAGGAAAGTGATCTTCTTGTACAGGACTATAAACCTGCACAATCTCACTGATGTGGGCACGTGTTGTATGCAACTTTTACCGTATAGATTTTTCAAGCATTCCCCATTCTATCATCCCGTCTTATAATTGTACATAGACGGAGATATTGACAAGGCTTTTATAACACGCAGCACCACATAACCAATTTGTAGCTGCTCTATATTTGTTATAAAATACGCCAGGCATGTTGTTCCCATTGATCCATTTTTCCTCTTGAAGTTTTGTTCAATGCTTGTGGGATTTTTGAAACTCTAAAATGGAGTATCAATTACAGAGAGAAATGAGGAAATTTCAAGATATTGATCTATCCCTATTTGCGGCATTTTAATTTTTAAAATATTTTTAGTGATGTTGCTTTGAACTGGCTGTCATATTTAGCGGTAGATGCTAATTCAAGGAGAGGTTTTTATTTTTCAAGTTTAGTAGAAAGAAAGATCAGAAAATATTACCAGAGAGAAGTCACAGCCTTCATTTATTTTTTTTCCAGATGAGTAGTTCTGGGTTTTGTGTATGTGTGTTTTTCTTCTTTATCAGAATGAACAGAATATGTTTCTCTTCTTTATCAGAATAAAACTGACTTGTCTTAAACTTCCATACAGCATACTGTTAACTGCCAACATTGTTTACAATAACTTTTCTCCCAAGAATTTGATCAATTAAAGTTTGGGGAAGATCACTGCTATCCAAAAATGTATTTACCTTTTTTGCTCAAAGAGCAGTATAAGTTCATTTTGAATACTTTTCTTCCCCAAATGCTATCTTATTTCTATGACATGGATTTGCAAAGAGAAAGAAGCAGAAGAAAAGAGAACAGAGAAGAGAATTAGTGATGGAAATTAACCTGTATGAGTTATCTAAACGTAATATTTGACAGGTGTTACTTTATACTGGGTCTTGATTTATATTAGCTCTTTTAATCCTAATTAATATTCCTACATAGTACTACTAAGATGATCAGAATTTTGTAAATCATCATGAAATCAGCTATCACTTATTAAATATCTACTATGTTCCATGGGCAATTTAACAGACATTATCTTATGCTTCAAAGTAATAGATGTGGTTGATTCTATCATTAGACTTATTTTCACGGGTTCAGCATTTTCCTGGCTGATGAGATGCAGGGCTGGGACTGACCCCAAAGTCCTGGCTGGTACCCAACCACATGGCATGCCTCTGCTAGGAGACCGTCATGCTTTTCAGAGACTCTAACACTCACAGAAATTAGCTTCAATAATGTTATCTTGGAATAAAGACTGAGCCCAGGAATTGACCCTGCCAAGCCCAGTAAAACTGAGATCATTATTATAAAGAAAACAACGAAAAAGAGGGACTTTCTGACAATTATCAGGATGTGTTACCTCTTTGAATTCATTAGGATTGTGGTATGGGGACAAGAGTAGCCAAATTCACCAGTGGAGTAACGGAACTGCCCGGACATGTATGAGAACTTGATATTTGATAGTGTCAGCCATGGGACTTAATTGGAAAATAGTAACAACTTAATAAAGGTTGGCTATCTCTCCACGAATTTAGAATCCTACCTTCCTCCATACACCAACTACAATGAGAACGGCTCCTTGAAGAGGTGCATGCTTTAAATCTCGATTATGAAGGAATGAGTCAAAGACCATGACAGTGAGTCGGAGACTTCAAGAACTATGGAAGAATGAACCAGGGTCTACAAGTGTCTGCAACAAGGAAGGGGAAAGGGTGGTATACCTCGAGTTTTAAAGCTGGAGCATTTTAGGAGGGATGGAAACGTTGCTCTGGAAGAATCATTGAGGAGAATCTGGACATCACGTTGCCTGCAAGCTTCCCGATGCAGGAGGGAAGTCAGCCGTGACCTAAAGGCTTCAGAGAAAACCGTGTCCTCTGGGGAGGATTCCCCTGAGGAAAGTCGATGTCAAACAAGAGAAGGGGTTATCTCAGAAAGGAAGATACTGAGGGGTTTCGCAGGTCAACACAGATTACAAAGCGCACTCAACAAAGTGTGGAAAATCAATGATCTGAAAAGAATTTGAGGGAGTTAGCCTTTTTATCTATAAAACAGGTAACAAGGGTGAACTCCTATCAGAAAATCCAAACCCTTTAGCGTATTTAAAGTTATTCCTTGGAACCAAAGGTGACTTCTCTCAGAGATGCAAGGATGTAACAACTTCAGTCAAATCTATTGATGTAAAGTAGAGGAAAAGGAGAAAAAGCACAAAATCATGTCAGTAGATTACCAAAATGTGTTTGTTTAAATTCTATACATTCCCTCCAAACAAAGAAAACCAAAAATAAAACACAGACAAGTCATATATCCTCAAGGAGCTAGAAATTATATCCATTTCTTCACTCAGAGTATCCATCAGAAACCTAGAAAAAACCTTAGAGAATCTCCTCTGTCACTAATAATATTCAACATTTTGCGAGCGGTCCTAACCAGTGCGGTAAGTAAACAAAGCAAAACAAGAGAGACTGAAGAACACAGAAGGATAAATATTGGAAAACACAAGAGAAGCTGTCACTCTTTGCAGATGTGAAATTAATGACATGGAAAATCTAGTAAAATCCACTAAACCCCATGGGACCCTCTCCCTGTCTCCCTCATTCTCACTTGCCCCCTCTTCCCGCCTGCACCCCCCCGTCCTTTCCTGCTTCTCACCTCCCACCCTAAGCCTTACCTGGCACCCCAGTCTGGCTTGGATCTGGCTGGGGACGGTCTCTGGCTTGCAATCTGAGATCCAGTGGTCCCTCCCACCTCCTTGCTGCCCCGTCTTTCATCTTTCTTAGATGCCACGTCCTGATACATCCACCTGTCCAGACAGGCTCCTCAGAGGTTCAACTACCCTCTGAAGACCCCACAGTGGTCCCTCCTGTTGCCCCAGTGTCCTGAAGCCTCTGAGAGCCACTGCCTGACTGGTCACCCCACTCCCAGCCACGCCCATTACACAGGTGCCTCCCTGGCCATGGTCCACCCTGACACCCTGGCCTCCCCCCATCCCTAAGCACTCAGCACGTGACCAAGCTTTCTCTACGTCAGCACCCACCTGCTCCGCCCCCTAGCTGCTTCAGAGGGCCTGAGGGAACTGCCCGGGGGAAGAGCAAGCTTCTGCATCCAGGTAAGAGCATGCTTACACGGACATATGCATTTGTTAAAATCCACGGAACGTTACCCGTGAGATTTGTGTGGGTCATTGTCTTACATGTTACCTCTAATGATAATCTATGAATAATGTTACACTGTCTTTACTGATACCAGTGCAGAAGCTTGCGGGGAGGGAGTGAACTAATGTCTGAAATTGACTTTGGAAAGTGGACTCTAGGTGGTGAGTGTTATCAGCAAGTTTCTTTCCTCTTTGAGAGAGTCGGTAATAAAATCGTAATAAGATGCTCAGGAAAAGGGTGTCCAGCCACTCCTGCCCCCAGTACTGCTTTCACCAGTTTGTTCCATTTTCCCACTGGCTTCTAGACTCCTCCCTCCCACCTTCACCACCCCTTCTAACTGTTGCAGGAAGGGGGACCCCTTCCAGGGCCCGAGAGTGGGCTCTTTCTAACACTCAGAAATGAATTGTCCGAGGAGACACACGTGCTGACAATGCAAGAGACTTGATTGGGAAGGGGCGCCGGGGCGGAAGGCAGCAGGGTAAGGGAACCCAGGAGAACCGCTCTGCCATGTGGCTTGCAGTCTTGGGTTTTCTGGTGATGGGGTTAGCTTCCAGGTTGTCTCTGGCCGATCATTCTGACTCAGGGTCCTTGCTGGTGGCGCGTGCATCGCTCAGCCAAGGTGGATTCCAGCGAAGAGGATTCTGGGAGGTTGGTAGGACATACGGACTGGTGTCTGTATCCTCTCTCCTCTTGACCTTTCCCGAATTCTTCCGGTTGGTGGTAGCTTGTTAGTTCCGTGTTCCTTACCAGGACCTCCTGTTGTAAGATAACTCATGCAAGTGGCTACTATCAGGCCTGGCCAGGGCGGGCAGTTTCGGTCAGTGGTTCCCCTAAAATAACTAGCAGGAGATCCCTAGGTTCATTTTTACATCTCCCAGGCTCCTGTCTGAAATGTCACCTTCCCATTTCCCCAAACGCCCTGACTTACAGTCCCCTCTTCTTCTCTTTGTTCGCAGCCCCTTCCCTGAACATAAGTCCTGCCTTTCAGCTTCCTCCTTTGATTAATTTCCATCACTGACCCACACTTCCCCATCCGTTGGAGCAAGACCAGGTTATGATCTCCATCAGGGCACTGCTAGGTGCCCACACTTAATGGGAACTGAAAATGTCAGGGCACCTGGGAAGGGCTCTTTACTGAATTCTCTTTTAGCAAGAGAGCTGTAGAGAAGTAGCAGGGTCCACAGACATCTTCCAAGAGGGTGTTTCTGATTTGCCACAAGCGCTGTTGTTTTTGTTGTTGAATTTAATATGCAAATTGGGGGCAGAGCTGAATTGCTCAGGGCAATACAAGTAAAAGAGAACAATGGCTGTCTTTTATCCACTCTTCCGCCCACAGATTACTCTGCTTTTCTTCTAAATACTTTTCAATTTCTTTTTGTTTTTAAATATTGACTTCAAGTATTATCAAATTGTTGGCCAATCAAGAACACTTGTTATCTTGGTGCCTATTGAGTGATGCAGGAAATCATTTCCTTCCACAGAATGTTCCAAACAAGGATCATGTCTAATAACTGTCCAAAGAGTTGGTCCAAAGGTAAGGAAATGCACTGGAAGAATTTAGAGCCATTTCTGGAGCTCATTTTTTTGTCCTAAGCCAGTGTCTCTATAAAGGACATAATAATATTCTCCTCTCTAGTATTGCTTTGGGACTCTGTAAAACCCAGGCTTTATTTGCTTTTTTAAGTTTACATAATTCCCAGAGAGCAGCGCCTCAAAGCTTTTCTGATATTAAATAGATTTGTGCCAAATTTGAAAACTGTCACTAGTGTAAGAGTTTTAATTATGTGCCAACTAAACAAAAAGGAAAACTGCCTCCCCCCTGCCCCTTGGCAATAATCCTTGTCATTATGCAAAATCTCTCATATGCAGAACTGTTATAAAAGTTCCAAATCAAAAAGGGTCTAGTTTTCTAGGATCCTGGTCTAAATGAGGCCATAGAACTCCTGCTCTATGGAGAATGGCATCCTTCTGCCAGCTGCCAACTGCAGTCTGTGTCACTGTCACCTGATTTTTTTTTCCTTACAAGTCTCCTGACACATGTGGTTGTTAAGAGGACATGTGGATTGCTCACGAGCCTGCTTGATCTCAGATCCATTGCTGACCTTCTGCTTTGCCCCGAATTACAGGGAACTGCATTTCCCAGACTCTCTTGCTGCTGCCTAGATGTGCCCAATACAGAGCCTGGCAGGAGACTGGAGGGTGGAAGGCGGGGAGAAGCCAGGCGTTTCCCCACATCCTCTCTCTGCCGTGGGCAGCATCTCAGATAGCAGCTGAGTGTCTCTTGTGGATTCTTTCCCCATCCCCCCAACCTGTCGGGCCTGCTATGATTCAAGATTTAATTCTAAGGCCCAGGCTCCCAGCTGTAATAATATTACCATCTCCCTTTGTCTCTCTTTGTCAGTTGTTAACCTCTGGGAAGATTTTAAGGTCTGCCATCACCACTGTAGTAAGTTCCCTGAGTTAAATTCCCTCTGTTTGTAATACCTGTGCTTTCTGCTTTTGTGGCTGACACAGCATAACAAGATAAATTTGCCACTGCAAACATTTATTGAACACCTACTGTTTTGCAACACTGAGGAAATTCCCCATTGCCTTTTTCTAACTGGACATCCTCAATGCTGGCTGTGCTTCTTAGGGTGACCCCCCCGTCCCCACCCAGTCCCAAGGCATTTAGCTCCCCTCTTACTGGGGTTTCTTCACCCTGCAGGTGAATATTGGACCACTGGCTCTGAGCTATGAGGATGCAGTTACTTCCTTACGTGGACACCTGTCTGCTCTGATGCCCACTGGGCTGTTCTAGCAAGGCATTGCCCCTGCAGGTATTTTCAGGAGTGGTTCTGGTGTCAGGCTTTGTGCCCCTACAACTTCCAGGGCAAAATTTCAGAATCCTATCTCTCACTTGGCTTAAGGTGAGAGGCAAATAGTCCGCTTTCCTGCTCAAGGCAGGCTGCCCAGGACACTAAAGCTTCTGTGATAGTGACTTTGGCTTGACGGTTCCCAGTGGACCCTTACAAATGTTCCAAATTTCCTGTAATTCTAGACTCCACCCACCCACCCTTCCTTCCTTCTTTTTTTTTTTCCCCACAAACAACTGGATTTGCAGGTTTGAAGGCTTTTCCCATCTCCCCTGGCTTCCTGCCAAATGTTCCTCAAAATTGTTTACCCTAATCAATCTCTTGCTTATCTAATCCCATCTTAGTCTCCACTCTCAGAAGACCCACACTTACACACCAACGTTAGAAATTATACTACCTTTGCAGACACCTAAGGACCTTTCCCAAACGTCCCAAACTCTCTCTCTCCACCTGGAGATAACTGCTTTTTCAGATCTGTTTTATCATTCTTATTGGCTGTTTTAATTTGAGGCTTAGGGCTGTCTGCAGCATGAGAATTTCAACACCATCCACAACTCAGAGAGTGTCTACAAAGAGGAAAATTCCCACTTTGGCTTAGAGTACCCGATCTAACGGGTACCATTATTTCATAAAAAAGACTTTATTTCATTCTATTTTACATTACTTAGTCTAATAAATCCCATGTCACCAGAAGTACTGACACACTGAACAGAATTCATGTATAATTGGTCAATATTAAATTGTTAATGCATTTATTCTAAGTTTGGAAGCAGGCCTAGTAGCTACTTTTGTGTTGTCTTCTTGCAAACACTCCATCATTTATAATTATCATTGATTTCAGATGCGACAAGGTGTTTACTTCTATCAAATGGCAAGGTTTGCCAAACACATAAAAATGAATTTGCCTCTAATTACCCATTTTGATAATCCTAACTTCATCTACCGTTCCTCAGTGACGGAACATTGCCAGAAACACTTTTACTATGATAAAAGCATTAAAGATATTATAGAGAAATGAGCAGAGTTCAGAGGAATCACTAAAAGCGGAGTCACGGAAAGCTGCAAGTGGAATTTAAATTTCTTAATTCAGCAAAAAACGCATTAGTTTGATCTCAGGCAGCACGAGCCTCATGCAATAACCACATTTTGGCGAACATTTTAAATATATTTCATACCCAGGAAAGTGAATTGGAAGCCCTGGGTATTTGGTTATTATGGTCGAAGTTTGTTGGCGCATCTTTGGGGTTAATATGGGCTGGTCCCTCAAACCATCTGCAGGAGAGATGCACTAACGTGAGATGAATCCGTGATGGCGGAAGTTATCCCACTAGGGGGCGCTGCACTTCTTTGAAGTTTCCTGTAAATACAGTATTTGGCTGTCAAGAGCTCAGAGGAAAACACTCAATTTTCAGAGAACGTTTGCAGCATTTCCTTCGGAAAACACGTGAAAGTAAAGCGCAGTATTCTTTAGAAAACAGAATGTGAACTGCTTGGCTCTTTCGTTTGGAGAAACACCATTTTTCAGTAACCCAGAGACAGAAAATGTTTTTTCTAGGCAATATTTGAATCCAGCAACTCCAGACTTTTAAAATGTTTTTTATATTCGGAAACAATTGGGCTGTTTTCCATAATATTCAGAAAATAATATCCTTTTCAAAAACCTAAAGGCGACACCAGCGCTTAGTAGCTAATTTTCCAAGCATCTCTCCTTAAACCATGCTAAATGCCTATTACTTCAATTTTCAGGCTGCTGTATTCAGTTGTTTATTTCCATACGGTCATTGTTACCACGACAGAGACTGGCCTCCTTGTGACTAAAATGGGGCTCACAGTATGTAATGGTTTCAGATTGACATATAACACAGGATTCAGTGCAAAAATACGGGTCGGCAGGTCTCTGTCAATGGCTTTCCATGACCTACGTCCATGGGCAGGTGCCCAGCAGGTACTTCTCACTCTGGCCACCACTGGGCACCTCCATCTCCACCTGCCCCGGAAGCTTGGTGTCCTCAGGTCAGGGCTGTGAGGTCAGAGCACGGAGGTCCGGCTGCCAACCAACACTTTTCATTCTTACTAGTAATTACTGTCATCTGATAGGCTTCTGCTTTTTAAAAAATTTTTATTGGAGTACAGTTGATTTACAATGTTGTGCTAGCTTCAGGTGTATAGCAAAGCGATTCAGTTACGCATATACATATATCCACTCTTTTTAAGATTCTTTTCCCATATAGGCCATTACAGGGTATTGAGTAGAGTTCTCTGCGCTCTACAGCGGGTTCTGGTTAGTTATCTGCTGAGAGGCTTCTGCTTTAATTCATGAAGCATAACAACAAATTGCAAGTCAGTCGTATTGGCAAATTAGCTGTTTTCCTCCTTTGAACTAACACTGTGAGGGTGGAGTTTGTTTACATAATGATGGGTGATGCCGATATTAAATAGCAAATTAGCCCAGAGAGGCTAGATTCCCATGTTGTACCCTGATGGTTGATAAGAGTCTTGTTATGCAAATAATTCTGATCCCCGAGGGGGCTCTGTGCTTTGAGTTGAGGGTAGAAAAAGGTAATGCTGTGAGGAGCTTGCTCCTTTTTTTTCCTTTCTCAGTATGAATTCTCTTTTCTAACAGCCCCTCAATGTCTTATGCTGCAAATTACAATGGGTGCTGTCAGTGAGACTGTCATGGTGGCGATACTCATCTGTGTCCGTTACCCAGTGAGATGCTCCTTTAGGACAGGAACAAAGCAGACGAGCGTCATTCCATTCCATTCCATGGATAAGACTGTTCATATTCTAGATGGTTCCTAGAATGGGATCTCTATGGAGGTTTCCGCCTCCGGGGCAGCTATGCACATGCCTCGTCCAATGTTCCCTGCTTACTTCCAAGTCTGTGAATCCCTTGTATTCATGCCACATAATGAAAAATCCCAACCACGATTATACATTTAATTTTTTAAAATTTTAATTTAGTAAATATAACTCTTGAGTACCAGTTAGTTGCCTGGAGTGTGGCTTGGTATCCTATGGGAAAGTTTTCATCAAAATCCTCAAGAACTTCTCTCCCCAATTATTGTTTACCGTGACTATATACTTTCATTTTAAAAAGTAATTATAAAAAATACCAAAAATTTTATCAATCAGAAACACAATCAACCGCTTAATGTGAATGCTCTATATATTCAGAGACCAGATATGGACTGTGAACGTTTCAGTGAAGAAGAAAAAGAAATCATTTCGGTTTTTTGGTTTTTCTTTGTTTTTTTTAAATTTAAGTATAGTTGATTTACCATATTGTGTTAATTTCTGCTTACAGCAAAGTGATATATACATATATTATATATGTACATATTCTCTTTTTCATATTCTTTTCCATGATGGTTTATCACAGGATATTGAATACAGTTCCCTGTGCTGTACAGTAGGACCTTGTTGCTATCCATTTTTTTTTAACGCTTACATCTGCTGACCCCAACCTCCCACTCCATCCCTCCCCCAACCCCCTTCTCTTTGGTAACCACCAGTCTGTTCTCTATGTCCGTGAGTCTGTGCTGTCTTGTAGGTAAGTTCATTTGTGTCATACTTTAGATTCCACATATAAGTGATATCCCATGGTATTTGTCATTCTCAAGAAGAAGTAATTTTGTAACCTAGAAAGGAAACGCTTGGGGGACTATATGTTTTTTAAGCTTTGTAAAAATAGAGGTTCTCATTCATTACACACACACACACGCACACACACACCACAGAGGACATTTCGGTATTCCACAGGACGAGGAAAGTCTGATGATCTATTTATCTATCTGTCTACACACATACAAATATGTATTTATATTTATTTACCCAGCAAATATGTACTGGATATTTGCTAGGAGCTGGGGAGAAGACAAAAGAGCTTTGAGAAAAGTCAGATCTGACCTTAATAATACTGCTCCCTTCCGGATACAGCACTTTAATATTTTAAGCCATTTTTACACTGAACTATTACTCTTCACTATTTCTACTTTCATCTGTTAACTCATTGTGTCCCAGCTTTCCTGTAAGTTTCCCAAGGCTGGGATCATTAATCCCCTTTCCAGGGGAGGTCACACAGCTGGAAGTGGCTGAGGTGGGACCATATCCCTGAGATCCCATGTTCTAACTGGTAGAACTAACTGGTACTCAAGAGTTATATTTATTAAATTAAAATTTTAAAAAATTAAATGTATAATATTGGCTGGGATTTTTCATTATGTGGCACGAATGCAAGGGATTCACGGAGTTGGAAGTAAGCTCCCCCACCCCGACCCTGCGGCATCCTGGCATTTATTCAGCCCAAGTAGACATCATATGTCCAGACACGACTGCACGATCTTAAAACCAGACTAAAACTGTATCAGGGAAGCCATAGCTGCCCAAGTAATTCAATAATAAAATGTGAGGATTAACTATTAACTTCATCTTCTTTGTCCCCTCCCTTTAAAAACTCATTATTTTCCTTCCTAATCTTTCACAGGGCTAGTCTACAATGCTGACACATCTGAAGTTCCCTGTATTTGCCTAGTATTTAAATCATTTCTTTGCCTGCATCCTCTTCCCAGACACCTCCCCCATAACCGCAAGTCTCTCCTGCCTGATATTCTGTGAAGTGTGTGTACAGCATTTGCATAATCAACCCTTTTGACTTTATGTTTTTCTTCCTTCTCTGAGTTGTCAGTCTACAGTGAATGAGCTGCAAAGGGGAGATATTTTTAAAACACCCTCTCATCACTGTCATCTGTCACCTTTAATCTCAAAGAAAAATAAATCAAACATGAAGCTTATGCATAATCCAAACTGTCATGTAAAATTATATTTCGGTTATTTAATAAATGCCAGTTTGGGAAATAGAATTTATAAGGAGGTGATATTAACAGCCCGGTATTCTGACGAAGGATTTTATATTTTCAAATGTCGCAAGTGAACATCTTAGCGGATGTAAATAAAGTCCCAGACTTTGGGAGAACTCAGTAGTCAGAAACACTTATTACTAGCACTCTCTTTCAGGTAAAAGCTATTCAAATGTTCCCAATACATTTTCAAAGGCAAAGACTTCAGGGCGGGCAAGGGGTCATTCGGTCGCTTTCCGGAGACTTCTGAAGGTTGCACAATTATGTTGAGGAAAATAAATCCTTAGAATTTCATCAGGCAAAACTATTTGAAAAAGAGCCTTTGAGCAATGCACCTTGCCATCCGGTTTTATCACTGCACACTGGCTGCTGATTACCTGGGTCTACTTTCCCTAATACAACTTGTCATAAGGAAGAGTCATCATCCAACACATTGAAACAAGTGAGCAAAACGCTCTGCCAACTTCCTCCTGCTGTGAGTCCTTTATTTCTGGAAGAGATGATGCCTAGGGTACAGAAAAAAGACGCCCATGACTCTTAAATACACCGCAGCCCTCACACCTGTATCAGCCACTGACCAACGAAAGGAGCTGTTCATTTCAAGAGGTGAATGCGTGCAAACAGCTGCAGGGGAGGCTGAGCACACTCCTAGAATTTCTGGAAAAGACAGGTAACCAAGCATGCGCTGTAGACCCAAGTATGTGAGAAGCCACGTGGTCAGAATACACGCGTGCCGTGTTTCTCGGCATCGTGGCCACACGGCAAAGCCCAATTGATATGCATGATGGAGATTTCCCAAAGGTTAATCAACAAAGACCCGTCTAGAAGAAGACCCGTCTACGAGAGATGGCTGGAGAATTTCCCAAAATGAATGGATATGAATCTCTGACATGCACTAGTGCATTCACGAATGACACAGCCAACTATTGGGGGGCATTTTTAAAGCTTCCTGTAAGGCATCATAGACTCACTGAGTCTGTGTGTTTATGTTCACATGCTTTAGGAAGATGGAAGGCCTTTGGATTCTATGAATGATTTCCTCCTGCTTTACCCCGACTGCTATAACTTCACAGTCTCGTGAGACAATATTGAATGAGCCTTTGCTAAGGCACAGCCGTGTGCTAGGTACCCGGTGACCAGGACAAACAAGCCCCCTTCCTTCCTACATATAGCCGATTCACTTTGTTATACAGCAGAAACTAACGTAACATTGTAAAGCAATTATACTCCAATAAAGATGTTTTTAAAAATGTATTAAAGAAAAAAAAGGAAGAAGAGGTTATGTTTTCTTAGGTAAGAGTGCACAAGAAGCAAACTTGATGGCAGGGGACCTGCCCAAGGAACAAGCTGAGAGCTGGGGACATTGGTAGCAGTGCACTGTAGAAACAATGAAAAAGATGTTTTTTAAACAGAAAAGCTTGTCAGTAGGAAGTCATATAAAAAAGGAACAAATAGGTTTAGAAAGTAACTCCATAGACCAACACTGTGCATACAAAAAAATAAAATAAAAATAAATAAATATATACATATATAAAATAGTTGATGCTTCCCATGACATTTCACACACACACACACACACACACACACACACGCACAGGCATTTCTCCAGTGAGCTCTGCTTCAGAAACCAAAAATGCAGAGCTTCCTTTGGGAGGATACTATACAAAACAGTTGAAATAAAGTTGTGATGCTCAAAGAGAACATAACACAAGTTTAGATATAGGAAGGGATTCTCCGTCTGAACAGTGACAAAGTCCTGTCCTTTTCTTATGTTCATTGGACAATCCTTTTGCTTGTTCAGCTGCCAAGGCATTCTACAAATGGCTGTCGTTTGTTGTTATGTCGGGTGTTTGTGTGTGTGTGTGTGTGGTTTGTTTTAAACCCAGAGTGACTTTCCTCCCCATCCAACTCAGTCCATGGCTGTGGTCAGCAAAGACAGCGAGGTGGCTTGAGCAGCACACTGGAAGCTTGGATGAAAAATCAGAAATAAGGCTCAGCATGGGAGCTAACAGGGTCGCTCAAAAGGAAACGGGATTTAGCTCCTGAGGGTGGGGTTGAGAAGATAAAGCTCCTATCTGAGCCCACACGCAAACTAGATTTTCTGAGAGACAAGACCCAGCAGTTCTGGCGGTGGAATCAGTTGGACCCATCTTATCTCAATAATGCCCATCAGTCTTAGCTTTGGTACCACTGACTCCCCACCCCCTCTTCTTGACGCTCGTGGAAGATGTGTTTGGAAGGGTCCTCTAAGGTACACACGATTTAGCATCTGCTGGCATTTCAGAGCGTGCTGAAAAACAGAAAACGTTGTCCAGAAACTGAAGGGATTCTTTCTAGAAACAGAGTCCTAATGGAAGAGGAAATGGAACATTATTAGAAGTCCAGAACAGAGTCACGCCCGGCAGAGCTTCAAGGCACTAGGTATTGCTATAAGAATGGAGTTATTCATTTAGTGCATGAGATCTTCAGAAAAAAATTTGCAGCCAGCCTAGGATGAGTTAAATACCAAAACTGAGATTCAGAAAAGAGTTCTGGAATGATATGGCCTAGGCAACTACAGTGTAGAGAGAGACCCACCACTGCAAGTTTAAAAATACCATCTAATTTTCTGTATCACTTCTTGCTGCTTCTAAAAACCAGAAAAGTGAGCAGGGTTGGAGTTGGTCTCAGTGACTCTCTTAAAATGTGTACCATATGAATAGTGTAAATTTCATCCAAACAACCAGATGGTTGGTCTAATTTACCCGTCCCAGTGTAAGGATGCTTGAAAATACCCAGGTGTTTGACGTCACCAACACAGGTAATGCTAGTGGACCCTGCATTCTCAGGATTGCTCCTCCCATAATGGGCCCATGCAGTCCAGACTGATGGTAACTCGTCTTCTTTCTATGTGATTTTATTAACCCCTCTTAGTCATCTGGGATTTCTTTTAACTCTAGATCACAGTCACTGTAAAATTAAGATAAAGCTTTGACTTAGTAAGTACGAAAGGTAATTCTTAGAAAAAATAACGTTAAGCTTATGCCATTAGAGAAAGGGTAAAGTTGATGGAGTGAAACAATGTGTGACTTTAGGAAAATCAGATACTGAATATAAAATTAAAGATGTCTAGTGTGTAATCCACAAAGGATGAATTATCTACATCTAAGGGTAAAGTTTCCCTACTTTGGTTCATTATTTTGCTATTGCACTCCTAATCTCTTTATAAAAGACACCAACAACTAAAGTGTATGTTTTGAAAAGGCAACAAACAAGTATTTTTCTAATGTCATTCTTGATACCTTGTCAATAGAAAGAATATTATCTCTTAGGTGCTGTTCATTTAGCATTCAGCTTTCAAATTATACCAGAAATCTACCATCTTGCAGGGAATGTATCATTTTACATGAACTGAGCGGTAGCTAATAGGAATATATTTACTAGTAGTAGTAATAGAAATAGTAAGACATAGAAAAAAGGGTCAAGGAAATTACAGTACACAGTCATCATTTGAAATGTCAAGGTTAAAAGATACTTTTCCTATTCTATATAGAATGGATAAACAACAAGGTCCTACTGTAGAGCACAGGGAACTATATTCAATGTCCTGTGATAAACCATCATGGAACAGAATATGAAAAAGAATATATGCTTGTGTATAACTGAATCACTTTGTTGTACAGCAGAAATGAACACAACATTGTAAATCGACGATACTTCGATTTTAAAAAAGTGCTTTTTAAAGATAGTTTTTTGTCTGCCAAACCATGTATCCAGTGCTCTACTCTATTGTCTTGCAAAGTTGATTCTGTATAGAAAATGCGAATTTTACCCATTTTCCCAGTGGTTCATCCGTCATCACAAGATGTTAGCATGCGGAGATCCAGTAATCAGTTACCATTAGATTGGCCCAGAATACCATTCAATCAATGCGAACTCAGAAACAGACATACACATTTTAAACATGCTCTGATCTTTGCCTCTGCCCCAATA
Organism: Monodon monoceros; assembly: GCF_005190385.1. Lineage (NCBI taxonomy): Eukaryota > Metazoa > Chordata > Mammalia > Artiodactyla > Monodontidae > Monodon > Monodon monoceros. The sequence continues at coordinate 83,186,240 of NW_021703765.1, read as the reverse complement.
GACCACAGAAAACAAAGTTATGGAGGTGCCTTAACATGTGGAAGTTTATTTGCAGATTGGAGGGTAGGGGAACCATTTCTGGCCCAAGTCTAAGCAGACAGAAAACATCATAGGTCCCTATTTCCTTCGTTGGTCTTTTCATTTTTTTTTTTTTTTGCGGTACGTGGGCCTCTCACTGCTGTGGCCTCTCCCGCTGCGGAGCACAGGCTCCGGACGCGCAGGGTCGGCGGGCCACGGCTCACGGGTCCAGCCGCTCGGCAGCATGTGGGATCTTCCCGGACCGGGGCACGAACCCGCATCCGCTGCATCGGCAGACGGACTCTCAACCACTGCGCCACCAGGGAAGCCCCCTTCGTTGGTCTTTAAAAAATATATTTAAATCATTTTTCACAAAAACCTTGGCTTTCATTCAAACCATGTGCAACTTGGGAGAAAAAGTGACTTGAATAGAAACTGTTCACTTTTTGTGTCTTTGTGTTACTGGATAAGAGGGACTGAACGCGAGAGAACTGAGCACTCGGGGCTCAGCAAGACCAGCAATAAATGCAGGGGACTGAAGACAACCCTGAACTGAACTGAACTATATCAGCATTTGGAATTTTGCACTCAATTATAATGGAAATTAAATTATTCAAATTTCCACCACACCCCCCCCCCCAAATTCAGGAAGTCCATGTTTGGTAAAGACATAGGAGTTATTTGTACTTGTTCCTCAAATGCCTTTAAAAGACATAGGAGTTATTTGTACTTGTTTCTCAAATGCCTTTAAAATAGCAGTAAGTTGATTTTGTTTTTAAGATATTGACACACAAGGATAAGGAGATGCTGGAAAAGAAAACAGGAATGCAGCTTAGGAGGGTGTGACACACTGAGAGAGTGATGGCTGGATCGCAGGCCAGCAGTGTGTAGAATGTGACACGATCCACTGCAATTTATTCTACAAATCCACCCCCTCACTCCCACTCCCAAACTGGTGGTGCCAGGTACCTCTGCAAGTGGGACATACAGGTGGGATGGCTAAAGATGTTTGATTCCCAGGTAAGAAGCCATTAAAAATGATCTGGACATGGCCAGCAGGCACATGAAAAGATGCTTAATATTGCTAATTATTAGAGAAATGCACATCAATACTGCGATGAGGTCCCACCTCACACCGGTCAGAATGGCCATCATCAAAAAATCCACAAACAATAAATGCTGGAGAGGGTGTGGAGAGAAAGGAACCCTCCTACACTGTTGGTGGGAATGTAAGTTGGTGCAGCCACTATGGAGAACAGTATGGAGGTTCTTCAGAAAACTAAAAATAGAACTACCATAGGATCCAGCAATCCCACTCCTGGGCATATATCCAGACAAAACTCTAATTCGCAAAGATAGATCACCCCTGTGTTCATAGTGGCGCTATTCACAATAGCCAAGCCATGGAAACAACCTAAATGTCCATTGACAGGATGGATAAAGAAGATGTGGTACATATATACGATGGAATATTACTCAGCCATCAAAAAGAATGAAATAATGCCATTTGCAGCAACATGGATGCAACTAAAGATTATCATACTAAGTGAAGTAAGTCAGACAAAGACAAATACCAGATGATGTCACTTATATGTGGGATCGAAAACATGACACAAATGAACTTATCTACGAAACAGAAACAGAGTCACGGACATAGAGAACAGACTGGTGGCTGCCAAGGGGGAGGGGAGGTAGGAGAGGGATGGAGTGGAGGTTGAGATTAGCAGACACAAACTATTATATATAGAAAGGATAAACAACAAGGTCCTACTGTATAGCACAGGGAACTATATTCAATGTCCTGTGATAAACCATCATGGAAAAGAATATTTAAAAAAGAATGTATATACATATACATATATAATATGAATGAATATATATATAATACATATACATGTATAATTGAATCACTTTGCTGTACAGCAGAAATGAACACATTGTAAATCAACTATACTCCAATATAAAATAAAAATTAAAAAAATAAATAAAAAGAAAAGCTTCTTTAAGGCTTAAGATCTCCAGTGATGGTGCTGAAGGCCTTACTCAGAGTGTGGTCCCTAGAACAACAGGAATCACCGCGGACTGAGTAGAAACACAAGTCCCAAACCCAGACCTACCGAATCAGAAACTGTGGGCATGTGGCACGTGACTGATGTTTAATGAGGTGATTCGTGTGTGCTAGGGACTCTCCACTCTGGATGATTTCTCAGCCTTGTGGAAGGTGTGGACTTTTGCCCAACTGGATATAATCAAGAAAGAAACAAAGATGTGTGTGGAAGGGAAAAAGAACTGAGACGGACTTCAGAAAAGAGTAGACTCAGTTGTTGAATGCACCTGGTGGGAAAAAAAAAACCCTGAATATTCTTCCTGCTCCCAAAGCAATTAAGGGGCACTTTTCAGGGGTCATTAATAATCAGTAAAGTACATTCAGGAAGACCATGAACAATCGGGCCCGATAGGGTGAAATTTCAACATCTAAAATAATAGACATAGCATGGAAAGTTTCCAAACCAGTAAGGAAGATGGGAATGAAAACAACTGTGAAGAGCTGGAAAAGGAGAAAAAGTAAGAATTGAAAAGAAGATGCAAGCAAAGTGAAATACGTATCATCTTAACAGTGGACAGCAAAAAGACTATTTCAGCATCCCCCAAATTCTGGCCATCGATGTTCGTCTTAATCATGACATCCATGTACGAAGATGTCAATGGTATGTAGCATGAATCAGGAAAAACAGAGGTTACAGAATTTGATAAAATAAAACCTTTAAAACCACTTATGGGGACTTCCCTGGTGGTGCAGTGGTTAAGAATCCGCCTGCCAATGCAGGGTACACGGGTTTGAGCCCTGGTCCGGGAAGATCCCACATGCGGTGGAGCAACTAAGCCCGTGCGCCACAACTACTGAGCCTGCGCTCTAGAGCCCGCGAATCACAACTACTGAGCCCGAGTGCCACAACTACTGAAGTCCACATGCCTAGAGCCCATGCTCCGCAACAAAAGTCACCGCAACAAAGAGTAGCCCCTGCTCGCCACAACTACAGAAAGCCCGCGCGCAGCAACGAAGACCCAACACAGCCATAAATAAATAAATAAATAAATTTATAAAAACAAAACAAAACAAACCACTTATGGTTACTTACGGATACCAAGGGGAAAAGAGGGGGGAGGGACAAATTGGGAGATTAGGATTGACATATACACACTACTATATATAAAATAGATAACTAATAAGGACCTACTGTAGAGCACAGGGAACCCTACTCAGTACTCTGTAATGACCTATAAGGGAAAAGAATCTAAAAAAGAGTGGATATATGTATATGTATAACTGATTCACCTTGCTGCACAAGAGAAACTAACACAAGATTGTAAATCAACTATACTCCAATAAAAATTAATTTTGAAAAGGGTGAATTAGATAGTTCTGTACTAACCTGCAATGACGTTCATTGTATGTTAAAAAACAAAGCAAACAGATATCAAACAGTAAATGTGATCTCATTTATGCGAAAGCAGAAACTTCATATGGAAAAAATTATCAAGAAGGATGTATACCAAATAGTTAATGATTATCACTCTAGAGTGGAAATAAAAAGGAATTTCTCTTAAAGAAAACCCACACACCTGTCAAAATTCCTATAAAAGCCTTACAAACCCTCCTTCAAGGGAATGCACCAAACTCATTTTATTGTCAGCCCTATTATGTATTTAAATGCTTGCATATTCAATACATTTCTTGTTAGGGAAAATGTTTTCTTTGCATTTATGGTAATTTATTTTACTCTCTGTTAAGGTGTAAAGAGCAAATCATTGGTCGCATTAGCACGGAATGTGTGAATACTAAAATGTTTCTCTCCTACAATCTCCAGCTCTTAATAATTGACCCTTCTTCCCAATTGAAACTGTCAGTTCAATGGTTCTCTCTAATGATCTCCAAATATTAATCACTCATTACCTCTCATGCACCAAGAATTATCACCGGAGTTTGAAAAAACATATAAATGTCTCCCATCCAGTTGGTAATAACGTTTTCTAAACTGTGATTAAACACAATCCAAAAACCCCCTAGAGTTGATTGGCTTTACCCTTCTACTTCCTCATCCTGTGTGTCTGGTGGTGCAAGGAGAAAAGTGGCATTTGGGACTCATTTTAGTTGATATCCAGGTTTAACAAGCTTTGGATTTTGACGAGGGGGCTATCCATCCTGGATCCATCACTTAGGTGCTCTAAGACCTTGGGGAATTCACTTCCCCTAAGCCTGAGTTTTCTCATCTACAAAATGGTAATAATAATAATACTTTACTCCATAGGGCTACCAGGTGGTCTCAGTGAGATGAAACACATGAAGCATGAGTTAGAGTATTTGTATCATAATATACCAAATGGTTAATAGTGGTAGTTTTGTCATTGTCTGGCAAGAAATGGCTTTCAGATATCCTCGTGCATTGAAACCTCTCCAGCTGTGTGAATCTGCATGGGAAACAATTCTTTGAGCACTTTAACTTTCCTGTTGTAGATTTCCTTTCTTTTATAAAATATTTTTTTATTGAAGTAGAGTTGATTTACACTGTCGTGTTAATTTCTGCTGTACAGCAAAGTGATTCAGTTATACATAGATATACACGCATTTTAAAATATTCTTTTCCATGATGGTTTATCACAGGAGATTGAATAGAGTTCCCTGTGCTCTACAGTAGGACCTGGTTGTTAATCCATTCTCTATAGAATAGTTGGCATCTGCTGACCCCAAACTCCCACTTCATGCCTCCCCCAAACCCCCTCCCCCCTTGGCAAGCACCAGTCTGTTCTCTATGTCTGTGAGTCTGTTTCTGTTTTGTAGATAGGTTCCTTTGTGCCATATTTTAGATTCCACATATGAGTGATATCACATATTTGTCTTTCTCTGTCTGACTGACTTCACTTAGTATGATCGTCTCTAGTTGCATCCATGTTGCTGCAAATGGCAGTATTTTGTTGTAGATTTCCTTTTTATCCCTTCTGCAAATGCTATTTTGAATCTCTGCTGTGTACCAATGACTGGGAGTAATGCAAAGGTGCCTAAGTGTTACCCTGTCCCTGAGGAGGGGTTGGCGATGTGGGAAGGGGGTTTCACCTCTGTGTCCCTGTCCTTTCACAAGGCTCTTCCTCCCAAAATTCCCCTCAAAGTCCAGCCTTCTGATGCTTTCCTTCCTTCCATTTCACAGAGATCAATAAATCCTGTCTTCAGCTAAATATCATGTGGAAAAGATTTCATGGACTCTAAACTTTTAAAGATTTGTTAATATGCTCCCATCCTGGGAGAATTTGCTTTTCTATATGATCATTGACTTGGTACCCAAAAGAGCATGAATCACCATGGATGATAGCACCTCAAGCATTGAGGGATAAAGGAATTTTGTGGTAACCCTCAAATCCAACTCCAGAGGAGACTGCATCTTTGGCTGGTCCCCAGTCTAAAGCTCCTCCTCCACAAGAAGGCAAAGTTGAACCAGAGACCTTCAAAGGCTCTCTGCTCTCTCTTAAAAGGTTGCTGTAGGGCTTCCCTGGTGGCGCACTGGTTGAGAGTCCGCCTGCCGATGCAGGGGACGCGGGTTCATGCCCCAGTCCGGGAAGATCCCATATGCCGCCGGGCTGGGCCCGTGAGCCGTGGCTGCTGAGCCCGCGCGTCCGGAGCCTGTGCTCCGCAATGGGAGAGGCCACGACAGTGAGAGGCCCGCGTATCACAAAAAAAAAAAAAAAAAAAAAAGGTTGATGTAATGACTGGCATCTAATCCTCAGGTTGTGAACTTTGAGAGGATCAGAGGACTGGAGAAAGAGACACTTTTTTCTTCCTGGAAAACTCTTACACATGCTTCAGGACCCAATCAGTGCTGCCCTCATTAGGGAGTTTCTACATAGAAACTAACTACCCTGGTCTTGAATGAATGGAACGTTTCTGTATAGAATAAAGGGGGAATTTACCAATTGTTCCAGTGAAATAAGGGAGGAAGAAAGAAGGCTGTCACTGGTGAGACAATGGAAATCCATCCACTAAGAAAAGAGACCAGGAAACAATTTTTGCCCGCCTGTCCTTTGCATCATCATTTTAATATATACAGATGGCTTTCCAGCACGAGGACTTCTCTGCCGGAGAAGTATTTATGCTGGAGAAGTGTGCTAATCCAAATAGCAGTCTGATTTTGTACAGGGTGTAAGGTAAGAAAGTTTATCATTATTATTATTTACATTTTTAAATGCTTAGAGAATAAAGAAGGAAAAAGAAAAGAATAAAGAAGAGAAGAAGAAGAAGGAGAAGAAGTGGGAGGGGGAAGAAGGGGGAGGAGAAGAAGCAACGAAAACCGTACTTGGCCCACAAAGTCTAAAATATATATTATCTGGCCCTTTAGAGAAAATGTTCACTGACTCATGCCCTAGATCAAGTAGTCTGTGCTGGGGCACTAACACCCCTGCAAGCAGCCCTCACTCAATGAGCAAGTGCAAGTGTTTCAAGCAAGAAATAGTTGAAAGTCCTCTTTAACTACTAGGCAGTGTCTTCATCCCTGGGCCAGGAAACTGATAGAGTCACTTCCATAACCTACTGGTCAAAGAGCCATTCAGCCAAAATTTAAGACGAGGGGCCATAGACTCCACCTCTCAATAGGCAGAGTGGGAAGGAATTTGAAACCACCCTTAAATGATCATATGGAATGAGGACTAAATCTCAGCCCTCCATTGCCTTGTCACCTGGATGCTCTTACTCAGTGTACAACCTGAACCACTGTCCATGGCAGCCCTTCCAGGAGATGTCCACAAAAGAACCTTTCACGTCCTAAGTGAACAGTCATCCTTTGCAAGTGACTTCTTAATGCCAGAACAAGAAGAACAGCAGCTTCACTGCAGGACACACTTTACTGATTTTCCAACGGACAAGAAAGATCTAGAGGCATTTAGAGTTGTTTAAATCGTTTCCCAAATGTACGACTGTAGAGTTGCCTCTTGATACATGCTTTAGATGGATCCAGGAAATCACTTCAGATAATGCCATCTAACGGACCAAATGATACAATTAAGTTCCAGTTACTGTGTTCCATCCAACTTATGCCACGGATTGATGCCAATTTGAAGTTCAAATCACTCATGAGAGACCAATAAAGAAACACCACTTTAATAAAACGGCACAACTGGGACTTTTTATGACTTTATGTTCAGCAACATAAATTCAACATTAATAGCTGAGCACGGAATAGATCTATGCACGTCTCCTGGGTAAATGATAGCTACATTGTGTCTCGGTCCACACTCAGTCAGAATCTCTGTGGGATCCTCTAGAACTTGATCTTCTAAGGACAGTTTTGGTATTACTCTTTTCTAGATATTATGACACCTGGAAAAGAAATAGTACAAAGCCCAGAGCTCCAATATTTTGTAGAGTACAACCCCCTAAATCATTCCTGAGGGGGTCACACACATATGTGCCCAAGAGATGAATGAAAGAGAAGATCCATGAAGACAGAAGAGAGACTTCAATTCAAATGTAGTGCAATTTGGAAGTTAACAGAATGCTCCATCATTCAGGAAACATCTAAAATTAGAATGTCATCTTAAAAGAACATGGCCACTAAAAGCCCAGCATGGGATGAAGACACATTTTTTTCAGATCCCAAAGATGGACAAAATGAGTGAAAGGCTGTTATCTGAGAGAGGATTTTTTTAAAGAATTTTAATTTATCAGATTTGGCTCCAAGTTTTTATGGATTTTTTCCCCAAATTTTTAATTCACTTAAGTGAATAGTACTTATTAGAAAAATAGTGTCTTATGTATTCTCTAGCAAATAAGAGTGGCTCTTTCATCCCATTTTGGATGATTGAGTTATTCATGGATTAAAAGCCTTCTGGTAATTTCTGCAGAAAGAATGTCTCTCTGTTTTCAGTCCTAGCCACTCAGCTCCATTTGTGAGCACCATCTGAGTCAAGACCAGGTTTTAGAATTAGCCTAGGTGGTAAGGGCTACTCCAAAGTTGTGACACTTTGCTCAGGTAAGCCTGAGATGCTCATGTGTCTAATTTAATTGAATATTTTAGGCATGTATTCCATTCACCCTCCTACTTTTTTATATGAGGCACCCAGGCAAACATTTGAGAAACAAGTGGATGAATGGATGGAAAACTCAGGCAAATTTAAAAAGGTTTCTTTATTGCAGGACTTTTCAGAATCATTGCTATTGGGTTGGCCAAAAGGTTTGTTCGGGTTTTTCCGTAAGATGTTACAGAAAACCCGAACGAACTTTTTGGCCAACCCCATATTTTTAAAATTTATTTATTGAAGTATAGTTGAATTACAATGTTGTGTTAATTTCTTCTGTACAGCAAAGTATATTCTTTTCCATGATGGTTTAACACAGGATACTGAATATAGTTCCCTGTGCTATACAGCAGGACCTTGTTGTTTATCCATCCTACATATACCAGTCTGCATCTGTTGATCCCAAACTCCCACTCCTCCCCTCTCCCACCCCTCCTCCCCCTTGGCAACCACCAGTCTATTCTCTATGTCCCTGCAGAATCACTACTATTTCATTATGCCGGCTGAAACTCCAAGACAGGGATACAATTTGCATGGTCTCCCAGTGTTGACTGTGGAAGAGCTTTGATGCCACCAGGACTCCTGTCCTGCATGTTTCCTACTAAACTCTTGGGAGACCTGCCTGGATCTTACCCAGCCCCCTCACTTTACAGAGGAGGGAAGATGAGGTTGAGAGAAGAAAAGCAAAAACTTACTCAGATTTTCATCTTTGCTGCAGTAAGAACTACATTTACTCAAATCAATTGTTTTATTTTATTTAGTATCCTGTGTGATTCTCTTCAAATATCATAAACAGTGACTATTCAAGAACAACCACCTTCACATAAATTTGCTGTTGCATCAAAACTACAATTCACAAGAAAATTAGAGATACATGCACCTTTATGTTCACAGCAGCACTATTTACAACAGCCAAGACATGGAAACAACCTAAATGTCCATCGACAGATGAATGGGTAAAGAAGATGTGGTACATATATACAATGGAATATTACTCAGCCATGAAAAAGAATGAAATAATGCCATTTGCAGCAACATGGATAGACCTAGAGATGATCATACTAAGTAAAGTAAGTCAGACAGAGAAAGACAAACACCATATGATATCGCTTATATGTGGAATCTAAAACCTGACACAAGTGAATTTATTTACGAAACAGGAACAGACTCACAGACATAGAGAACAGACTTGTGGTTGCCAAGGGGGAGGGGGATGGGGGAGGGATGGACTAGGAGTTTGGGATTAGCAGATGAATGGATAAACAAGGTCCTACTATATAGCACAGGGAGCTATATTCAATATCCTGTGATAAACCATAATGGAAAAGAATATGAAAAAGGATGTATGTATATGTGTAACTGAATCACTTTGCTGTACAGCAGAAATTAGCACAACATTTTAAATCAACTATACTTCAATAAAAAGAGAAAGAATCAGGCTCTTAGTCCTTAGGTGAACCCCTGTTAAGAAAGCCATTGCCCAGAACTGGCCCTGTTCCAGCTACATGATTGAACAGTAAGGACCTTCTTTCTTCCTCACATTTTTTATACCCAACTTCGCACTTCAAAATAAAACATCTGTTTCTCTGATGGCAACTGTAGGCACTCTGGCATTTATCCCAATGATAATTAATGTTCTGTACATGCCAAGGTCAGTGTTCACCTAATTGTCTCCTTTTGTGTTGGAATAATAGACAATAATCAAGAAATAGAAAAAATGTCCCCACGCAGGAGGGGAAAGTGGCTTGCAAGACCTAAGAATGATAATTAGAATTTGCACACAAAGACCACTTCCAGGAACTCTCTGGTGGAAGAGAAGGGAAGGAAATTCACAATAAAATAAATAGAGAATCCAACATAAAAGGCTTCTATTATGCATTATCTCTATAATCGATGCCTGGGCTTAAAGAGCTGTAATTAATTACAGACAGTGACAAATGGTCAAGAAAAGCCAATGACAACGGTTCTGTTGGTTGACAGTCTACTGTGACTTGAGGACATCTTGTCATACCAAGGCTGGCTAATTTATTAGAACTTTAGTCTTCACCGATGGAGCCTCCAAAGAGAAATTACTAGAAATATGGGACAACTTCAGGGAAATTCATCCCAGTGAAGTGAAAAGCCAGTGACAATTGCAAACAGAGTGGATTTTGCAAGTTTGAGGGACTTCCCTCTCGACATGGCCGTCTTTTCGCCTGCACCCTGGGGCTCCAGCCAGGCATGGGGCTGTTGCTAATTAATCATTTTAAAGGAATTATTTGAATGCAACTGAGAAGAGTAGAATATAATCAAACTGTGGGAAAAAATAACAAGAAGCTGATGTCCCTAAATCTTGTGTGGAAAGAAACCGCCCCAAATTCTCATTGGCTTGGTGCACACTTATTTAGCCCAGATGCTTTCATGACAGTGAAGAATCAGCCAGGTGTGTGGTACCCACAGCACAAGTGGCCTGAAAAGCTGAATTTCCCGGAGTTCCTGCTTGTCCAGAAATGGGGCAACATGAGTGGGAAAGGATTATTCTTCATTGGTTTTTCAAGCACAGAACAAAGATCTGTGTGCCAAGATGTTACTTTCCTTTTAAAACTCAAAGAATGGTTTCCAGCAAATTTGCTTAGTTATTTGTTAGATATACAGAGTGGCAAATAGGGAAGATGGCCTTTGCCCTCCCTCCTCAGGCCACCCAAAAGCCAAAGTTCCCTCTGTTCCTTGAATCCAAGCAAGCTTTTACTGAAGATATATTCAGGGATGACACCTTGGCATCATAGGAATTAGCTGGTGAAATGCTATGAAAGGTCAATTTCACTGTATGAGCCGAATGGCAACCTTCTTGGCGATGGGAGGAGAAACGGAACTGAAACGTTGGATATTTCATCCAGGACATCGCTCAGACTTAGCATAACTCCAGCCCCTTCGGAAGAGGAGGGTGATGAATAAGTGATTAAGTGGGGAAGGTCTCCAGGCAGAAGCTGAGCAGCTGGGAGGGGATCTGCAGACGCTACATCCTCCCTTACGCTCCAGAGACCCCCTTCCCCTTCTCCTGGGATAAAGACGGGAGTGGAGGGAAGTCAGAGACTGTATTCAGGTTCTCAAAGGAAAAAAAAGAATAAGGCAGAGCTGAGAAAGTAAATGATTAAGGAGGATAAAAGTGTTTGATGAGAACTCTTATTTAGTTCCGGACGAAATCTCTTAGCCTGGTAGAAAGCAGTGCAAACAAAGGCGTTCTTGTACTCTATCCAAACTAGCCAGGAAACTCTGCTCCATATTATGTAACAATCTAAATGGAAAAAGAAGCTGAAAAAGAATAGATATGTGTATATGTATAACTGAATCACTTTGCTGTAAACCTGAAACTAACATGACATTGTTCATCAACTCTACTCCAATATAAAATAAAAAGTTAAAAAAAAAACCCAAAAAACTAGCCACAGGGAATTCCCTGGCAGTCCAGTGGTTAGGGCTCAGCGCTCTACTGCTGAGGGCCCGGGTTTGATCCCTAGTTGGGGAACTAAGATCCCACAAGCTGTGCAGTGCCGCCAAAAACAAAAACCAGCCACAAATAGCACACACAGTGACATCTATATGAATGAAAATGTCCCATAAAAGTAAGGAATGATTCACCCCAAACCAACATCAGGTTACCTCTGAGTTAGGTGCTGAAATTGTTGAGGGGAGAAGAGATAAGATTAAGGCTAGACTCTTAAAGAGATTTAGTCACATAGTAAGAGTTTAGTTTTACATTAAATCATGCAAGCAGTTCCAGCGTAACTAAGCATTAATTTAAATAGATTTTAACGTAATAGCTAAAGGGCTCTTTATAGCCAGGAGCAGTAAAATATTTTAAAAATATTTACAAAGTCCTTTGCAAGTGTTGCAAATCATCCATATGTCTACAAGCCACACTTCAAGCCAACAATCATCATTTGTTAACTTTTCAAAGTCCATAAAGCTCCATTAATTAGGATTCCATTATTATTATTATTTTTTCCGTACATGGGTCTTTCACTGTTGTGGCCTCTCCCGTTGCGGAGCACAGGCTCCGGACGCGCAGGCTCAGCGGCCATGGCTCACGGGCCCAGCCGCTCCGCGGCACGTGGAATCTTCCCGGACCGGGGCACGAACCCGCGTCCCCTGCATTGGCAGGCGGACCCCCAACCACTGCGCCACCAGGGAAGCCCAGGATTCCATTATTGATGCAGAAACTGGGAACAATTAATTTAACTGGGGATCAACAAAACCTTTGTCTTGTCTAAGATGAAATGGTTTGGTGAGCCAGGAAATAAAGAGGATTGTGGCTATTCAAGTTAAGATGGAAGCACTGTTTTAGGTGGCATCATATCTGCATATAAATGATAGTCACAATAATAACGACTACAAAAGCAACTGGTTCTGCTCATCTTTCTCTCCCGAAAAGCACCGTAAAGTCTTCACCTTGGACATCATCGTTAAGTCTTCATGCAAGCTCAGAGTAGACATCTAAAGTGCACCAGTCCCTATACTTCTTTTAATTCATTCGAACAGGCCTTTTGATTCTAAGAGTCTGAATTTTATATTCAAAACCCAGTATCCTAGAAGAGGCAGCTCAGGGCAGTGGCAAAGATCATGGGATCTGGACCCACACAAGCTGAGTGAGGCGGGTCTTTCTTTTTTGCCGCGTCTCTGGGCTTCACTTTGTTTATCTGTCAAGTGGGGCTGATAATGCCTATTTCACATCTATTGTTGGGACTATATGAGCCACTATAAGCAAAGCACTGTGATGGTGCCTTGCTTCACGGGAAGCACCGCGAGAAGACGAGCTTTATTGTTATTTATTACTTTGTTACACAAAAATGCTGTTCGTGGCTGTACTTCTGGTCCTTCTGCCAATGAAATGCGTTAACACTGAATTCTGCTCTCTGGCGTTCAGGGGGCAAGGTGCTTAGGCTCTGCGTTCGTTTCCCCTTGCTTCTGTAACCAGCCCCCATAAACTCAGCAGCTTAAGAAGACCCACACATTTATTACCTTATAGTTCTAGAGATCTGTAGCCCTAAAATCATGGTGCCGGCAGGGCTGTGTTCCTTGTGGATGCTCTACGGGACAACCCCTTTCCCTGGCTTCTCCAGCTTCTAGGGACCAGCATCCCTTGGCTTTTGTTCTATCATCATCATGACCTCTGCTTCCATTGTCACATCTTTGATTCTGACCTCCCACCTCCCTCTTATAAGGACCTTTGTGATTCTGTTGGTTCTACCTGGATAAACCATGAATTATCCCAAGATAACTGTATATCATGATTCTTAGTTTAATCAACTTGCCAAGTCCCATTTCCCACATAAGGTAGCATGTACACAGGTTCCAAGGGTTAGGACTGGGCCATCTTTAGGGGAAATCATTCTGCTTCTCACAGAGACACAGCTTTCTAAGCCCTTAATTTCATCCTTTTTCTCCTAAACATGTTCCTCTCTCCCACAATCTTTTTCCTCCTGGTTAACAGCAGCAGCTTTACTAAATGTATTTTTAATGAGCAAAAAATGTCCATGACTCTGATAAATTTCTTAAAGTTATGGCACCCTTGCTTGACATTAAAAAAAAAGTGCCTATTAAGCAAATGCATATTTACAAAAAAAGAGAGAAAGAAAAAAAGAAAGAAAGGAAGGAAGAAAGGAAGAAAGAAGGCAGGAAAGAAAGAAAGAAAAAGAAAGAAAGGAAGAAAGAAAGAAAGAGGGAGGGAGGAGGAAAGAAAGAAAGAGAAAGAAAGAAAGAAGAAAGGAAGGAAGGAAGGAAGGAAGAAACAAAGAGGGAAAGAAAATAAACAAATGTCTCTCATTAGCAAAAAAGGGCTTTCAGGGGCTTCCCTGGTGGCGCAGTGGTTGAGAGTCCGCCTGCCGATGCAGGGGACGCGGGTTCGTGCCCCAGTCCAGGAAGATCCCACACGCCGCGGAGCGGCTGGGCGCGTGAGCCATGACCGCTGAGCCTGCGCGTCCGGAGCCTGTGCTCCGCAGCGGGAGGGGCCACAACAGTGAGAGGCCCGCGTACCGCAAAAAAAAAAAAAAAAAGAGGAAGAAGCAGAATTGAGCAGAGAGGACTTGGGAAATGGATCTGATAAAGTTTCAGCCAACACAGTGGGGAGATGCAGAGGCAGAGTTTCCCCACTGGAGGAGTCCTGAACTGGACAGAATTAACCAGACCCTGCATCCATGCTGTTATTTGCTCAGTAATTGGCTGCCTGACTGGGAAAAGGGAAAACCGAGGCAGATCCAGAAAGCAACGGGTGGAGCCTGTCTACTAAGGGGACCATTTGCAGCGAAGTGGCAACCTGTGGAAATCCAGGTGGCACACCTCCATGGCAGCTACAAAATATCTCTGTAAGGGGTCTACTTCCACTCCTTAGCAGGGCTTGCTTACTTGATGAGTCTTTTTTGGAGAAGTGGATTTCAGTCACTGATTCCCTCACTCATTTAACAGATATTTGCAGGGTTACGGTTTTTACCATCCCTGTGCCAAGCAGAGCATCACTGCCTTCCATGAGCTGGAAAGTCAGGCCACTACCTAGGGCTCCACGGCAGGGGATCGGGCTGCTAATGCAGGTGTCACAGGGCACTGCGGTGTGTCAAGGCCAGCTCTACACCCAGTCTCCTGGACCAGGATTGACCTTCCAGTGGACGCGCAAAACCAACCTGTCTATCTGATCTCCCTGGTGGTTAAAAGTCTGGCTGACTGGGGACTTCCCTGGTGGCGCAGTGGTTAAGAATCCGCCTGCCAATGCAGGGGACATGGGTTTTAGCCCTGGTCCGGGAAGATCCCACATGCTGCGGAGCAGCTAAGCCCATGAGCCACAACTACTGAGCCCGAGTTCCGCAGTTACTGAAGCCTGCATGCCTAGAGCCCATGCTCCACAACAAGAGAAGCCACCACAAAGAGAAGCCCGCGCACTGCAACGAAGAGTGGCCCTGCTCACTGCCACCAGAGGAAGCCCGCGTGAAGCAACAAAGACCCAATGCAGCCAAAAATTAATTAATTAATTAAAAAAAAAAAGTCTGGATGACTGTAAATAAATGGTGTTACAACTGCCATGCCTACATTTTATCTAAAACATACATGGCTGATTACTAAGATGAATCTCATTTCAGTTTCAGCTGGGATGTAAGAGCGGATGAGCAGATTTCTCCTCCTTAGGAATCCCCACATTGGTCAGCTGTAGGAAACTGAGGTCCAAAATCAGGTAGACGTGGGGTCCGAGATGATGCGTGAGACCTCAAAGCCACGGCAAGGAGAGATACCAGAGGAGATGAAGGAAAAGGCCAACAGAGAGGGAAACTAGAAATAAATCATAAAGATAACAGCCTAGGCTTAGATACTTAACTATAAGCCACACCCTAATCTAAGTGCGAGGCATTAGCATCATTTAATAGTGATGCTAATAATAACAGATGCTGTTATCCTTATTTTACAAATGAGGAAACTGGGACTCTTTGGAAATGGAGCAGAAATGCAGAGAGAGACAGGACAAGTTGCATTCAGCTCCAGGGACAGGGTCTGAGAGACTAGCTACTGATAACCCCAAGGTGCAGTGAGATAAACTCTTGTGCAGGATAAGGTGCATCTGGGCGCCCCAGGTGGTTCCCATGGGATTCCCCATTAGGAAGAGGAGTCAGGCTTCCTCTCCTCCACCCCTGCCGCCCAGGCTTGTGACAGCATTGGCTGATTGGTGCATAGACCCCCCCCCATCCCCACCTGGGCATCAGGCACAATTTACATGTGTCAGCCATGGCTGGGTAGTTGTGGAGGCCCCTCACTTGAGTCTTGAGTGGGCACACAGTTTATTACTCTAGGATATTCAAATCGCCCACTGGCTGCCCAGAAACCGAAGAAATGTCACTCCAGGCACACGTTTCACAAGTTACCATTTGCACTGGCCATGATCTTGGGGTACCTAATGCAGAGAAATCCTGCTGCTGATGGGAATGTGGGTGAAATTTAAGATGAGCCGCCTCCAAATGCAGACACCATGATGAATAGGGGGTGATAAAATGGTCATTTGGCAGGTGGCTGGATGTAATGAAAGATGTACAATAATGGTTGACCAGGGAGCCTTTTGGATGAGGGAGGATGGATTTCTTAGGAGGAATAAGGCTCCATCAAACCCCACCTCCCCTCTCGGTGCTGCAGGATTGTCTGGCCTGAAGTTGAGAGCTACATTAATTAAGAAGACAGTAACTCTTCATGGAGCGGTTGCTGTGGGTCAGGGCTGCCTGGAGCTTGGGTATAAAACATGAAAAAAAGGCAGATGGAAATCCCCTCTCTCACGGGACTCTCATTCCAGTGGGGAAGATAGAGGATAAACAGGCTTGATGTGAAATATACAGTACCTCTGAGGTTGCTGACAATAGTACAGCGGGGAAGAGGAAGAAAGAGTGTGATTGGTGGGTGGGGGTAAAATTTTAGGAAAGTAGTTAGGAATATCGCACTGCAAAAGGGATCCCATTGGAACAATTCAGGGTAGCAACAGAAAGGCAGAATAACGAAATGATTAACGATAATTTTAATGATTTTAAATAGTGGAGCCAGGTCTGTTTGTCTATGGGTTGATGTTTGACGTTTGAGTGGGTTATGGCTACCTCTACAAAATTACATGTTCATAGCATGTTGTGTTAAAATGAAGGTTACTCTTTGCTTTGTCACGTAAGCTGAAAATCATCCCCTTTAAATTCTTCATCCTATGATCAAATCTCAATATAACGTGTAAAGGGCACTCCCAAGAGGAGATTCCCCAACCCCACCTCGAACTGGGGTTTAAATAGGAGGGAGAAGTTGTGGAAATTGCTGTAGTTTGATCAAAGAAGAGTTTAAAAAGCTTCATTTTTAGAAATGCCATCCAACTGAACTTTTTAAATTTTCCCCAAGCTTATTCTAGGGTCCAAACACGGGGAAAGCAGTCCAAGAAAGGAAAAAGATAATCTGAGGAATGAAAGAGAAAGGGTTAGAGTCTGATTAATATTATTAATTTTCCATTTTACGAGAAGTGTGAGGAAACACTAACAAGCCAGAGCAACTATAAGAAAGGAAAAAAAGTTGCAAATACAACAAGCTAGTGAGAAACAAACTCACAAAAGAGAAGCAGACGCACAGATCTAGAGCACAAACTAGTGGTTACCAGTGGGGAGAGGGAAGGGGGAGGGGCCAGATAGGGGGAGGGGAGCAAAAGGTATAAAGCAAGCTACAAGGATATAGTATAAAACACAGGGAACGTAGCCAATATTTTATAATATCTATGAATGGAGTATAACCTTTAAAAATTTTGAATCACTATATTGTACACCTGTAACTTACACAATATGATACATCAACTATACTTCAATAAAAAAAATTAAAGAAGAAAAAAACCTGCTCAAGAGAAAAAAAAGGACAAAAGTTGCAAATGTGACTACACCCTCATCCCTCACCAGACACCTGGGGCCCTTGACAATGTCTTATAAGCCTCTGAAGCTCCCAGACATTGAGTTCCATATTCGATCAAGAGTTCTCATTTTAGGACAAAGTTTATGGGAAAATTAAATGTCAGAAAGAAACTTCGGGTAGCATCAAATGTGACCTTCATACCCTTACATTATTCAAAGGCAAGACTTTACGGCTTTGAAAAGGCCTTGTTAATTTCTCTTTTTTCAGAAATAATGGTTTATGGTGGTGTTATGTGATGGTAGGAAATCCTTCCTGAACACTTGAAATCGCCGCGTTGACCTTTTGCCGTAATATCCATCCTTAGGTGAGAGAGGACCTCGGTTCCATCACTTTTTTTCCCCAGAAGGTAAGGGAACCCAAGTGCTATGCTCCTTAGAATGGGGCTCACACCACTGGCGGAAGGGAGAGGGTTTCAGCTGCTGTCACAGCCCAAGGCTTAAAAAAGAACCACATTGGGCTTCCCTGGTGGTGCAGTAGTTAAGAATCCACCTGCCAGTGCAGGGGACGTGGATTCAAGCCCTGGTCCGGGAAGATCCCACATGACACGGAGCAACTAAGCCCGTGCTCCTCAACTACTGAGCCTGTGCTCTAGAGACCGCGAGCCACAACTACTGAGCCCGCGCGCCACAACTACTGAAGCCCGAGCGCCTAGAGCTCACACTCTTCAACAAGAGAAGCTACCGCTATGTGAAGCCCGAGCACCGCAACAAAGAGCAGCCGCCGCTCAGCACAACTAGAGAAAGGCTGCGCACAGCAACAAAGACCCAACGCAGCCAAAAATAAGTAAGTAAATAAATAAATAAATAAAAGTAAAGTTACCTTTAAAAAAGAACCACATTGTTGGGCTTCCCTGGTGGCGCAGTGGTTGAGAGTCCGCCTGCCGATGCAGGGGACACGGGTTCGTGCCCCGGTCCGGGAAGATCCCACATGCCGCCGAGCGGCTGGGCCCGTGAGCCATGGCCTCTGAGCCTGCGCGTCTGGAGCCTGTGTTCCGCAACGGGAGAGGCCACAACAGTGACAGGCCCGTATACAGCAAAAAAAAAAAAAAAAGAGAACCACATTGTTCATTTGCTTTCCAGTTATCTTTCCATTCCCTTCATTACATTAAAATAAATTCTCAGTTTCGCAAGAGTTTTTACTATGAATGGATGCTGAAGTTTGTCAAATGCTTTTTCTGCATCTGTTGAGATAATCATGTGGTTTTTGTTAATGTGGTGTATCACACTGATGGATTTGTGAATGTTGAACCTTCCTTGTGAACTTGGGATGAATCCCACTTGGTCGTGCTGTATGATCTTTTTTATGTGTTGTTGGATTCGGTTTGCTAATACTGTGTTGAGAAATTTTGCATCTATATTCATCAAAGATATTGGCCTGTAATTTTCTTTTTTGGTGGTGTCTTTGTCTGGTTTTGGTATCAGGGTGATGGTGGCTTCATAGAATGTCTTTGGGAGTGTTCCCTCCTCTTCAATCTTTTTGAAGAATGGGTGTAAATTCCTCTTTGTATGTTTGGTAGAATTCACCTGTGAGACCAACTGGTCCTGGACTTTTGTTTGTAGGGAGTTTTTTTTTTTATTACAGATTCTATTTGATGCTAATACATGCCAAACACCTCTCTAATACCAGCAGATCATCTTTTTTAATGAAGAGAAAGCTAACCTCAGATCAGAGCCTTTGTCAGTCAACTGACTCTAACTGGGATTTAGTAACATTATTTTGCATCCATTTCATATTTGGAGGAAGTGGTTTTTTCTTTTCTTTTTTTTTTTTTTTTTTTGGTGATGAGTGATACATATTTCCATTTCTGGTAGAGACATAAAATTTCCTTTATAAATATATTCATTTAAATACAATCAAGGGAGTCAAAGGTAAAAATATTTTTTAATTTTTAAAATTAATAGCAGAATTAAAATTATAACTAAAAATTCTTAAAAAGCTTTTTTTTTCTTAAAACATATCACTTGCAAAATGGGTTTGCCTATTCTCAGTCTTCCACAGCATGACATTTTGAAAAGTCATTGCCTTAGTCATTCCCATAAAATATTTTTAAACTTGATGAACAGCAAGGGGTCAGTCCTGACTTTATCCGTGTGTGTATTTCATGACACCCAGGTGTTTGGGAATAAAGACATTTCTTCAGTACAGACCTGTTTCTCACTTAACAGCTGCACATTAGTGCCTGGGAAAGGGAAAAGATAGATAAAGAGGGAGAGAGGGAGAAAGACAGGGAGGGAGAGAGAGAGAAATACTAGGTAGATAGATGATAGATAGATAGATAGACAGAATACATTGATAGGTAAGAGATGACAGACAAATAGATAAATGATAGATAGATGACTGATAGAAAGATAGATAGGTAGATAGATGATAGATACAAATAAATCTACACACAGTTGACCCTTGAACAACATGGGTTTGAATTTCATGAGTCTACTTATATGGGGATTTTTTTTAAATAGTAAATAGTACACAGAATGTACAATACCAAGAGTGAACCCTAAAAATATGGAATTTCATGTTTCTAATATGTCCATATAGGTTCGTCCTTGGAAGAAAATACACCGTTCTGGTGAGTGTTATTGATAATGGGGGAGACTATGCACGCGTGAGGACAGGAGGTAGAAGGGAAATCTCAGTTTTGTTATAAACCTAAACCTGCTTAAAGATAAAGTTTAAAAAATAGTAAACAGTACAGGGCTACACCATCTGTAGTTGGTTGAATCCATATGTGTGGAACTACAGATGCGGAAGAACTGTGTATAGGGAGGACTTCACTATAGATTATACAAGAATTTTCAACGGCACAGAGGGTGGGTGCTCCTAACGGCTGCACTGTTTGAGGTTCAACCGTAAATACATGCATTCATTCGTACATACATACACACATACAATCCTGTATCATGTTTTCTTTGGAGCCCCACTTTCTTCATTCCATAGGATCGTGTGATCCATCTATTATTGCAGACGATAGTCTCATCAACCTCGGTGCTGTGTAGTACTCCAGTGAGTGAATAGACCGTGATTTAGCCATCCATTCTACTGTGGGGTGTGCTTTTGGATACTTCCCTATTTGGGGCTGTGACAAGCAGAGCTGCCACGGACATTCCGGGTGTGTCTCTTGGGGGGTTGCATGTGCACTTCCAGGGTGCGTGCACACACAGGAATCAGAAGGAATGCACGTGCACAGCTTTGGGAGATGGCGCCTGAGAATTCATCAAAGGGCTGCTACCAATTCACTCTCCATCAGCAGAGAATATCAGGGATCTGGTCACCCCGCATTCTTGCCAAGACTTTGCAAATTTCTTTTTCGTCTGAGCCATATGGTGAGTGTATAGGGGTATTGCATTAGATTTCCCTTGGGAACCTTTCCTAGGTTTCTTGGTCACTTAGCCTCTTCAGTGAGGTGCCTGTTCAAGACATGGCCTCATATTTTTCTACTGAGTTTAGAGCGTTAGAAGTGAGGGTAGTTGTTACTCTTGGGGAGCAGTAGGGACGGGAAGGGGACGTGAGCGGGTTTTCTGGAGCCCTGGTGATGTTCTGGATTTTTACCTGGGTGTTTGGAGTTTGTAAAGTTCAAGCTCTGCACATGTTCTGTATGAATGTACAAAGAGTTTAAAAGAAAAGTGAAAATTACACAAAAAAAATAGTAACAAGAAGATGCTCATATGTTCAAACCCTGGTGGGTTGTATACAAAGGATTGGAGAGTGGGAAGCATGGGCTGGTACAGTTGACAGGGGTCAGAACCTAGATGAGATCCTGACCTCATGGTCACAGGGTCTACAGTTCTATGACCATGTGTCTTTGCTGCCCAGCCTGGGCTGAAGGGATGGCGGCACTGCTCTGTGTTCCCAGATGCTCCTTCATCCTCACTCCACAAGCCATAATGGATGTCTTTCCAATCATTAATGTATTTATCACTCACCTGCTTGAAAACCATCTATAGCTCCCAGGATCCACTGAACAAAGAACAATAGTTTAGCAATAACTCAGAAGACCCTTCACCGTCTGGCTCCCATCAACCAACCACATCACACGTGCTTGTTCCCTGTGCCTCTTCAGCTCCTATCTTATAGGCAGGGTCGTAAGTTACCTGGTTCTAAAGTGTAGGAGAATCTCTACTCTCTCCATTTTACGTAGGGGATAATTTGGTACATGTGAGAAGGAAGTAGCCAGTCTAAAAGGAGGGAGACAGCTAGAAACCTGTTACCTTTCTTTTTATCAATAAAAGATCATGAGAGCATTTATTACGTGACTCAAGAAAATATTCTTTCACTTTTCTATGTACTCTGAATATACTCGTATACTCCTCTCAGAAGCAACTGCTAGACAAACAAACAAACAATAAACACCAAACCCATATGAGCACATGAGAGAAGATTAGATACAGGGAGGGGAGGGAGTGGGGTTGCCCCGCTGGTGGGGAGGAAGGGAACCCCCTCTGTCGTATGAATGCAGTCCGTATGGCCTGTTTTCCATTTTTCTTCAGTTTACAGGTCTCAAGCTCTACTCTTTGAGATACAGAATGCATTACTCGAGTCAATTACCTGTGTGCGGTTTCTTCTTCATCCCTCTCTTAGGCAAAATACTGATTGAAATTCAACCCGGAGTTATGCAGTCATGTCTGAAGGCCGTGGGCCCATAGCATTTGCGTGAATATTGTTGGACAGATGTGAGATGGTTCAATCCCAGATGCCTCCTCATGGTGCTATTCTAGATGCAGAGAGAAATATTATTGGAAGTATTTGTAATTCTCAGCAAATGTCGTCAAAATGCCCCCCAGAAACACATATGGGCTCATGAGCTGGCTTTCCATCCATACCAAGGAAGTGACTGAAATTCTATCTTCAGTCATAAATTAACTTGGGGAATTTGGAAATATCCCACAATAGCTCTGTGCTGGAGATTCCTATGAATTTCAATCTGTCAATACCCACAAGTAATTCTGGGACATTTAAAACACACAGACATGGGAGCTCAGGACATCTGGTTTACCAGCCTCTCTCCCGCTAGTTG
This sequence comes from Monodon monoceros, assembly GCF_005190385.1. NCBI lineage: Eukaryota > Metazoa > Chordata > Mammalia > Artiodactyla > Monodontidae > Monodon > Monodon monoceros. The sequence goes on along the minus strand of NW_021703765.1, from coordinate 83,163,712 downwards.
AGCTGGTCCATGTGTTCCTATTGGCTGCCAGGAGCCATGATGATTTCACACAGGTGGATGCCTGAGTCAAACACATTTAACTCAATCGATGGGGTTATTGTTCTGAGGCCAAAATGTCTCCATCTCATATCTTATTTTTGTTCCTCATATTATATGATGTGGTGTTAATTTCTGAGTGACAGATTCCTCCCAGCTCTATGAAAACGATGGAGGAAATAAGAGAACATCCGCTGAGCACTCCCCTGGTACACCTTTTCATTTCACCAGTCACACTGCAGCAGTGAAACAAATATTACAGTCTTCTGTAAAGTTTTATAACTAATCCAATAAATGATAGGAGCCTCCTAGCCTCAGCAATTCTCATTTGGGATGTGTTTCTCCTCCAATGTGTTTAATCTCCAATGATTGGTTTCGTGGTGCCACTAAGGTAAAAAGCCTTAAAGAACCTGAAATTCATTAGGATATGGCCTTCATTACAGCACAGGAATGGTGGGCTGTAGTCATCTCCCTTCTATGGATTTAATCTGAACCCACGTACAGGTATTTGCTGCAGGGGTCACTAATGTGAAAATGGAAAACCGTCAAAGGAAACTTGGAAACCCTGCTTGAAAACTGTGTTTGATTTTCTTCTCCTGTAGCACTGGAAGGAATGCTTGAGTCTCATTACTACCTTTCTTCCTGAAAAGACTGTGCACTTCATCTTGGCTATAATAACCAGTCAAGCCTGAATCCTGAGTTATCTCAACACGGCAAGCTCACTGCCGATGGAAACCCACCTGTAAAGAAGGAGAAAAATTCAGATTAGGTGACATCGCCAAAGTCCATCATTTAATCCATAAAGATTAAAGTTGTCACTCACTAACATGCACCTCTTACCATCCTGTTGAGGATTTCTTGAATTCAGGGAGAAACTAATGCCACAAAAATCTAATTTCTAGGAAAAAAATAAGGAAGAAAAAATAAAAAGGGATATATGCTGTTTTGTTTCTGTTATTTTCCTTTTTAAAAAACTTATCTCACCCCTTCCCAGCCCCCACCTAACTAGGGATCAGAGTTTTGCATTTAGATGGTCCAAAATCAGCTTTCTGAACAGGGGACACCTACAAAAGGATCATGCAGTTTATTCCCCAGGGAAATTAAAAAAAGTAGCTATAAACCTGTACCAGGTGCAATGACAGCAATGAGACACCATCATCGTCACCATCATCTAACTGTAAAAACAATCATGAACAAGGATTGTGTCTCCTTTATTCACTGTTGTCTTACTCGGCTAGGACTGCCATCAAAAATGCCATAGAATGGGTGGCTTAAGGAACAGAAATGTATTTCTCACAGTTCTGTAGGCTAGCTGTCCAAGATCAAGGTTGTAGCCAATTCAGTTTTTGGTGGGACTTTGCTCTACTTGAAGACAGCTGACTTCTTTTTGTGTGCTCACATCGCAGGGAGAGAGAGACAGACAGAGACAAAGAGATGGCAGGGCAGCGGGAGAGCAAGAGAGAGAGAGAGAGAGAGCTCTGGCATCTCTTCTTATAGGGGCACTAAACCTATGACCTCATTTAAACCTAATTACCTCCCAAAGGTCCCAACTCTAAATGCGGACTAGGGTTTCAGCATATGAATTTTGAGGGGAAAAAACATTCAGTCCCTAGCACTGTCACCCCAAGTATAGGACAGTACTGGTGTGTAGTAGATGATTATCCAGTATTCTGTGAAAGAAAGAAAGAAAGAAAGAAAGGAAGAAAGGAAGGAAGGAAGGAAGGAAGGAAGGAAGGAAGGAAGGAAGAAAGAAAGGAGGAAAGAGGGTTCCAAATTTGTTTTTTCTCTTCCCTTGGTACATACAAATCTGTATTGGATTATTTTTTGCCAATTTAACCCCACCACTACTCCCTTCTAAGCCTGGGGACTACTTTCCAGAAGTCTCTACCACTAAGAGGAAATCAAATGAGATTGGGAAGGCAAAAATGAAGCAAAAGCCATTATCACCCCAAGTCCATGGTAGATACACGTGACGGCTTCACAGCACTCTGGACAAGCTCAGAGCGGCTTATCAGACTTCCTCTGAGCTCCACTGCTTCAGGCTGAAATCACTGTGACCTTCCCTCTGATCCCCCAGCTGCAGCCTCCAGACCTTCCCTCTCCCAGGTCTGCCCACGGTCTAATTCCAATAGTAAACCTATTAAACCCCCAATACTTGATACAGACAGATATACTATCCAGACTGATACAAAATCCTAAAGGATTTTTTTGCTTTTGTTGTGTAATATTTTTATCTTCTTGGCATCTCCTCCCAAAATATTTTATCTCACAGAAGTCTTCCTAGCACCTGCTTTTTGAAGATAAAAAGATGATTGGGATTTGTATAGGTTAATGAGAGGACGACTATACTAGCAGAGAGCACAGGACAAACAAGGTCAGACCCTGGGAAAAACCACGGCATAAACAGGTATGAACAAAGGACATGTGTATACGTTGTAAATGTGTTCAGGTGTGAGGCATACAAAACGAAGCCAACAAGAACAGGGGCCAATAGGAGCTTTCTCCTATTATAATTGCTATCAAAGAGGAAAATGTTTCTTAGGAGGAACCAGAAGACATCTCCTAATGTCTGATTGGCCATAACATGGTCACATGCCCCATCTCTGGCCCAGTCACTGACAGGGGAATGGGATTACCTGATTGGATTAGACCAATCGTGAAACATCCCCTGGGATGGGGGTGGGGCTAATGTTGCCCATCACTGTGGGCTCCCAACCTGGTCAGTCACAAAGCAGAGGATCTCTACACCAGGGGGTCAGGCATGATTCTGGGTGATAGACAGGTGGAGCTGAAATTACATTACAACTCAAGGTGACTAAGTGATTCCCTTTCTATAACCCTTTGGAACCTTCTGCCTGCATCATGAGGAATTTGTTCGTTTGATGCCTATATATCTCTGAATCCTTTCGGATACTCTGGAAGCTTCCTTTCTGACCTAAAGGAAGCAGAACTCTGGCTCAAAGCCTAAGGCAAGTAGCGGCATCTACGTCATGATGTTCTGTATTTGTTTTATTTCCATAATTTCCTGCTATTTTTGACACATGATAATGGTTTTCCATTCATAGTATTTATGCAGTTTCCTGTTTTTAAAATTTCCTTTAAAAATGCATTTATTTAAGTAAAATAAGAATTTTAAAGTAAATATTATGTAGATAATAGTACAAATATTATTGAAATGGTGGGAAAAGTTGTAAGAACAGCTCAACAAAAATCTGAAATTGGAAAATGCCGATTAAACGATAGTAGAAGAGAAGGTTTGGGAGAGAAATAGGCGTGCAAGGCAACAAGACCCCTAAGGAAAAAATGAAATCTGCCTCTAGATTAAGTTCTAAGGCAAAATATATATTTCTTCCTTCTGACAGCATCTCACCCCACCACAATAAATCTCCAAACACACAAATTGTTGTAGATTTAAACATCAAAATATTGTGTTTCAAAATTCGCTTGAGCCAACAATGGCATTTTGCCACTAACAACAATAAAAATTCTAATTATTTCTGAAAACAGCTTGATATGTTTGTTCCAGGTCATTACTAACCATCTACTGATTTCTTGTTATGAAATCTGGAACTAAAATGACAGAATACATGAACTGATATATGTGCATGAATAACACACACACATACACACAGTGTTTTAAATAGTGTTTCTTCATTCTGGTTCATGCAAACAAAAGCTATTTTAAAAATCATCGTGGGTAATATCAATATTTCTCACCCAGAAGAATCTGCTTCTTGCTATACATTTAAAATAGTCTCGGAGGCATAAATATATTGATTCTGGTTAGTACATATTTTAACAATGTTTTCCAGCCAGTAGACAGTCCCATTGGTGATGTAAAAAATGACTTTAGGTGATGCTCAGAGAGCATTTAACAACATAGGGTCACATCATGAGACATTTTATCTCATTTTCGATTTTTATTTCTATTCTCTTTCAACCTCCCACATGATATTGAGGAGAAAGTCTCATTTTGAGGGTGGGATGTCTTTGACATCTCCAGCCCTTACTGGTTTTCCTTTTCATCAGAGACAGCAATGACCATCACAGCCAGTAGCTTCGGTGAGAATCAGGTGGCATTTCTTTAGACCAGTTAGAAGGTTTAGCTACGATTAACATCTGAAGGGGGCAGAGCAGATGGTAACTTGGCTTCACAACCAGCAGTCTGGAGGAAGGCAGTTCCCAGAGATCTCAGTCTGTGCTTGTACATGTGTTTGTTTGTTTTTCTTACCTGGACACATATTGTTACCTGGGCTTCAAAGAGGAAATGCTTACACATTAGCCTCCCAAGCAGGAAAGAGATGAACAGCAAGAGCAACAAAAGTCCTTGAAAGACTCTTTTTCTTCTTGGAAAGTTTTTTTTCCCCCCGTATTTTGGTTTGTCTCTTTATTTTCCCACAAGCTCTACTTTTGACTGCTCTTTCTGACTTTCTGGCCACTACTGGGTCACATGCTCAACCTTAGACCAATCGCAGGCAAGGGGGCTTGGTTTCCTTAGAACGAATCAGGCTTCATTCCTGGGACTGGGGGGGGGATATGGGACCACTCAGTACAAAGTTGGGATCAGTTGGCAGGGAAAGAGGAGAAAGGGCTTTGGTTGGGCAATGAGGAGAGTGGGTCACATTTTTATCTGCATAATATTTGTCTATTTAATTTCTGTTTATAACAGTGATATAAAACAGGAAAACAGTGAGATAATTAGAAGAAACACTACATTGACTCTATCTTATTAGGTAGCTATAAATGTGGGCTTGTTTAGCCCTTAGAAGAGGTTGTGGTATTTCCATACTTTTGTCATTTTGAACTATTATTTTAGACACCTTTTCTTTGCTTACCAGATATTTTCTTAGTTTATAACTTTTCCTTGACCAAGTTGCCATGAATCTCAAATGAGGAGCATTTGAATTAATGAGGTTTATGGGTCATAAAGTGTTTTTGTCAGAGCAAAGGATGCCCTAATTATGTCTAGAGATACATGGAAAGCTCTCTGTTGCCTATCCCCAGCTATTCTACTTCTCCTCACTTTTGCTGATACAATTCACTACCTTAGGGTCTTTCTGATCTCCTTTGTCAACAGCATGTGACCAAATCCTTGCCAAAGTTACCTGTGGGGAAATCCGATTGAGGGGTTCTATAAAGGTATTTTTTATTAATTAAAGAGACCCCTGCCTTTGTCCTGCTTTTAACTATGATCGGATGAGGGTGTGATGCTTGGAGCACTGGCAGCTATTTTGGTGTCATGAGACGGTGACCATAAGGGCCAAGCTAATAGACTGAAGAAACTGGAGCAGAAAGATGGAAAAATCCTGGGTGTTTAAAGATATCTACAAGCTTCTGAACCAACGATGTGGTCACCCAGCTTTAGAGCTGTGTTGTATGAAATAATAAAACCCTATTTTGTAAATCCAGCTACTTGAGTATTTGTTAGTGGGCACTGACACAAAGGTGCATTGGAGGATTCCCAATGAAACTGAGTTTCTAATGGTCAAATCCCCCAAACTATAATGCACGGGTGAAGAATATATTCTGGGCTCCCATGCAGTTTTCCCAGAGGTTCTAAAAATGCAGAACGTTTCCTATTGCTTTAGCATGAAACTGACCTTAGCACAACTACCCTTTCTTTGACAGTGCAAATTTCACTTTTTCACGTGTATGTTACTATTGGCTTAGTTCATGGCATGCATTCAGCAAAACAAACAGACCCTTCCACCCCTCTATTCAACATTTCAGAGATCTGACCTGGATATGTGAGTTTCAATAAAGAAAGATTGATAAATGCAGTCAAAACCATAGGGGTGTGGAATTGAGTTATGGGGGTCAAGGAGTCTGCCTTATTTCTTTTTATTTCAGCAAAAAGCACTACTTTCTGATACCACAGTCTTTGGAAATATCTCATAAGACAAATATAAAAGTACATTTCTTTTTGTCAGCTTGATGAGTGACCCAGTAAAAAATCACCAAACTCTCTTAGCAGACTGAAAATATGAAAATTATTTTCCAGTTCAGATATATTTATTCTTCCTAAAAAAAAAAAAAAAAAAAATTCCAGCTGAAGCTGAGCTCCCTCCAATAGTTTCCAGGATTTTACTGGGTTTATAAAAAGTAATGATTTTATTAAACTGTAAAACCATGACAGATGGAGAAACTATAATTTAGAGAGATTAAATGAGCTGAATTTTATATGCCTCTAGCATTTAAGGCATTGAAAAATATCAAAATAATTGGAAAACGATGCATTGTAGACACCGGGCTATTTCTCAGCTGAACAGCTAATAATCACTCCTTACAAGGCTCCAGATGTGTGTTTCCTCTAATAATGGGGAGTTAAAAATAACACTCCTAATTCTTCCTCCAAATGACGGTCAGCTGTCCCGCTGCTACCAGACATTCCACAGGAGGGAAGGGTGTTGAGTGCCTCGGAGCCGCTCAACAATAAAGAAATAAGCATATTCATTCCATTATTCAAATGCACTCTTAATTACTTTAGAACTTGCTCCAAACTTTTCCAAGTCGACTCATGATAATGAGCTCCTGGGCTTTTGTCTTGCAGCTCACAACTTCATGCTAAATGGACCGCAACCGGACATACTGCCAGATGAATATTTATTCGTACCGGATTGTTATTGGATTCCGAGTCTCGGGACCTGCTAGCATAATTCAATTCCCTACTCACCTTCCCAACTCATCCATCTTTGAGGGGGTAAAAAGCACGATGCTGGCATAAGCTTCCGGTGCTGCACTGAACATTTCTCAGCTCAAGGGACTGACTGTACAATCTGCTTGACTTTACAGCCCTTCTTCCAGCCAGAGCACAGGGTGGATGGTGCAGAGAGAGGCTGATGGTCTCTTGTGCTCAGAGTCGTAGCAGCCTCCCTCTCCATGTCCTAAGGGCAGTGTTGGACTTTCAACTCAGGACTGTTAGAATGAGCCATGGATCCAGAGGAAGGGTTGGGTCTTGGTTCCAATTCCTACACCAGCTCGCTGGGCTGGTGGGCGAGGTCTAACTGCTGGGGCCAGTTCATCCGTAAAACGAAATACTAATATTCTGACCTCCCTGCCTCCAAGGTTCTTGACCAGATAAAATAAAGAGACTGTGGGAAAGCTTTTCACAAGATAGGAAGCACCTGGAAGTTGACAACCCCTGCCTCTGACCGTGTCCCCCTCTTTAGGGCCGTAGCCCCCAGGACAAGGATGTCACCCCATGAAGATAGACGTCAAACCCCACCTGGTGACTGACCTCCCTGGGGTCACAAGGGATGAGAGAAGAAAACACAGATCACGTGGTCATAGCTGTGACACAGTCTGCGACACAATCTCGACTCTAATCCCCCCAAGTCCATGTCTGCCTGACGAGAATGCACTGCAGGCGACGTGGGACTGGAACACAAATTTTTCTGTCCCACTGCCCCTTTCAAATTTGCTCAAGGGAGACAACATTTTCCTGATCCAACATGTTTTTGTTTTCCTGTTCCAACATGTTTTTCTGCTCATGTTTAAACAACAGACCCTTGGCTACTAAACACTCAACTTTATTCAAAGGGAGGTTTGTAACTTCCCTAGTGATTACCTTGTCTTGGTTATGGCTGCTCAGACCGCTTCTGGGAGTTTATGCCAATTAAGTGACTCAGTGCCAGGGTTGACCAGGCCAGAATGACCAGTTAGGTGCTTCAGGGTTTGGGGATTGGAGCCAGGTGATGCCAACCCAACCCCCAGCGAGGGGAGGGGACTGGAAACTGAGGTCACCTATGTCAGCATGTGCAGATGAGCCTATCTACAAAACAGAAACAGACTCAGAGGCAGAGAACAGACGTGGGGATGCCAAGAGGGGTGGGGGGAGACACGGATCGGGAGTTTGGGATGAGCAGATGCATGCAAACTATTATGTATAAGATAGATAAACAACAAGGTCCTGCTGTAGAGCACAGGGAACTAGACCCAATACCCTGTGATAAACCATCATGGAAAAGAAGAGGAAAAAGAATCTGTATATATGTATAACTGAGTCACTTTGCTGTAAAGAAGAAATTAACACAACATTGTAAATCAACTAGACTTCAATAAAATTAATTTAAAAACGCTATATTGGCATGGTTCAATCACTCATACCTATGTGATGAAGCTCCAATAAAGAAGCTCAGATGAGCTTCCTAGAAGGCAATGCTTTGTGCGTGATGTCACACATCACAGATGGGAGGAAGCGATGCTGTCCAGGCTTCCGCAGGGAAAGGTCAGTTGGATCTCTCCCCCGGCATCCCTCCTTTTGACTGGTCCCAACTGTACCCTTTAGGTATAATAAAATTACAACCCTAAGAATCGCACTTTCCTGAGTTCTGTGAACTTATTCTAGTGCATTATTAAAGCTGGGAGTGGTTTTCAGAGACCCCCAAACACAGCTGGTATCAGAAATGTCTCGTGGGGACTTTTCCCTCTTTGCTTCCTTCTGTACGACCATCCATAGCCAGTTGAGGTAATGAACACAAACTCACTTCCTTCATTAAAATATCCCATCCACGGTACAGATCAAAACCGTGTTCTTGATTTATCTGCCAACCCTCTCCCTTCCCGTAGCTTGGGTCTCCTTCAGCAGGAAGCTTATGGTGAGACGTTTTTGCTTCCTGTCTTCTCCTTTGGCCAATTCTCAGCCTCTGAGTGATTTTGTGACGCCCAAGGGTCTGAGCAGGGGATCCCGAGAAGAGCTTAAGGGTCAGGAAAAGTCTTACTTGGACCGTTAATTGAGTGAAAGAACTTCATGCTCTCTGGACCCAGTACACGTTGATGCAACATCGTTGGTCCCTTCGGAAATTCTCTGTAAGGCTCACCTGTCCTGCAGCTTCCATGACCAAGAAAAGCATGTCAGCCGTCCATCAGGCCACTGGCTCTCCTTCGGTAGCTGTAGAAAGCTCTGCCTAACTCTCCCCCTGGTAGTTGCTGCATTCACACAGATCCCTCATCAGTCCCCTGGAGGACTTCACCCTGATTCTCCCTCAAACTCACCAGAGAAAGACAAATATCATATGATCTCACTTATATGTGGACTCTAAGAATATGATACAAATGAATTTATTTACTAAACAGAAATAGACTCACAGACATAGAAAACAAACTTACGGTTACCAAAGGGGAAAGGAGTGGGGAAGGGATAAATAAACAACAAGGATCAATAAACAACAAGGACCTACTGTATAGCACAGGGAGCTTATATTCTGTATTTTGTAATAACCTATATGGGAAAAGAATCTGAAAAAGAATATGTATATATGTTATATGTCTGTCTATATTATAACTGAACCACTTTGCTGTAACCTGAAACTAACATGACATTGTAAATCAACTGTACTTCAATAAGATTAAATACATACATACATACGTACGTACGTAAGCCCATGTCTGGCCCCAGGAGCCCAGAATTAATCCATTGCTCTGAGACAGTAGTCTGGGGCTGGGGGCTAATGGCTGGCATACACATTTGTATGTGATAAGATAGCCTGTTGTTCAAACACATGTCATAGATAAGCAATGTTGTTGACATTAATTTGCCACTGGTTGCATAAATAACCTTTTCCTCCAAGAGCATGGATCATCAGTAAAATATTAAGTAACAGGTGGATGTGTGTCCTTCACATTGATTTATAAGCCTTTTTTTCCCCCTGGGTTTGACCATTTCTTTGTGATTTGATTCTCCACTCCCAACGCCTGCCCTTCCTGGGTCTCAGCGTTTACCTAAACCTCGGATGGTGTGTGGAGGCTCACTTAGAACAGCACCCGGACCGAGTGTTGATCTTTTCATCTGTTTTTATCATTCGAGATGCACTTTACAGTGATGGCACTTCTAGAAGTTGTTGACTGAAATAAAAAATGCACAAGAGAGCTGTGAGTTTCAGTTTTATTTGAGGACCTTACAGAGGACGATAGGCTGGGAGACAGCCTCTCAAAGAGCTCTGAGGAACTGCTCCTAAGAGGTGAGATCGGGGAGGCCAGTGTCTACACCTGTCATTGTTTGTCATTTCATTCATTGGGTCAGATTTTATCATAAACTTAATGCGTTGTTTAATTCTAAACTTGCAATAAGGGACTTCCCTGGTGGTCCAGTGGGTAAGACTCCACACTCCCAATGCAGGGGTCCTGGGTTCGATCCCTGGTCGGGTAACTAGATCCCGCATGCATGCCGCAACTAAGAAGTCCACATGCCGCAATTAAAAGATCCCACATAGGGCTTCCCGGGTGGCGCAGTGGTTGAGAGTCCGCCTGCCGATGCAGGGGACACGGGTTCGTGCCCTGGTCCGGGAGGATCCCACATGCCGCGGAGCGGCTGGGCCCATGAGCCATGGCCGCTGAGCCTGCGCGTCTGGAGCCTGTGCTCCGCAACCGGAGAGGCCACAGCGGTGAGGGGGCCTGCGTACAGCAAAAAAAAAAAAAAAAAAAAAAGATCCCACATGTTGCAACTAAGACCAGGCACAGCCAAAATAAATAAATAAATATTTAAAAATAAGTAAATAAACTTGTGATAAAATACTAAAGCTGTGAGCAACTCCCTGTTTGTTTTTTTTACATAATCTCAGGCCAAAGAAATAAAGGGAACAGTGATAGGTCAAGAATAACCTTGGCCGTTTAACTCGGTAAAATATTTTTAAATGGGTAAAAAAGTCAGCCACACACAGACCCCAGATTTCAAAACAACCCCCATCTCACTGTAAAGTGCTTTATCCCAGTGAGTAAAAAGGTGGCCTCTACTCTCTCAGCCTCTGCAGTATTTTGAGACCATCCTCAACCTAAAATAAAATAAACACAGTTCATCTAAGCAAGTGACCCAGACCAACAATTAAAGCCAGACTCATTTTCCTAATTCTCCTAAAACACAAAGATTGGCTGGTTTTATCTATCGATAATATTCCAGGCTTCTTAGAGTAAGAGGAAAATTTCCCTGGTGGATTTTAATGCCCTTGGATGGTTATTTTGCATCTACAAAGTAATAGTGTTCCACGGGTCTCCAGCGAGGGAAGAGTTTCTATTCACCTCTTCTCTGCACTTGCCGATATATGTTAAGTTTTCTAAAAACAAACAGCAACCCCACCATAACGCATATAAATTGTATAAATGCAGGAAGACCTCTTCAGTAGGTGCTAAAGAACTTTGAGACAAAAACAAAACCAAAAAAAAAAAACTTAAGTGCAGTATTTGCACTTTGCACATAAACTTCTAAATAAAAACTGTTTTTTCTTTTATGAACCTCATATTAAACTTTCTCTGTTCCTTCTATTTTTGAATCCAATTAGACTAACAGTTATATAGACAGGCTGAGATCTTGGGAGGAAGGCCTGGTGGCCAGTGGCTCCGTCCTCCTGTCTTCCGTTAGAAAAAGCACTAGATGAAGCTATTAGTGAAAAATATATTTTTTCATATTTCCGAAATAATGCTGATGGGGAAGAGTGGACTTGGAAACCAGAGAGAGCATTTCGATTCATATTCTGCCAACTCTTTTGAAGCAGGAAATCACACTGCTGCTTCACACACACAGCTTCACAAAGACCTCTACCTCTCTGTCCATTTATTCACAGGCTCCCGTGGGGTTTGGAGAAAGACGAGGCTCGGTTTAGGGGGGATTATTAAGACACAGCAAGCTATTCAAACCCTGGATTTCCAAGGAGAGTTTGCTTTTCATCCTGAAAGCAAAATGTGCTATTTGCCGAAACGGCCAAGGTGATGCTGGCAGTTTTGAAAGTGGGTGCGCAGCTGACAGAGTCTGGAGGGCACTTGGGAAAGGCACTCACCTGTCTGCAGAAACACCTACAGAAATCTTCAGATCCAGCTAGAATTTCCAGTCGTTTTAGGTTTTCTCACGTCTCTAAAGCTCTGCCTGGTCTGCAGTATCAATGCCCTGGTGATCTTGGACCTATATAAGCCCCTGACCCTCCCCCAAACGCATATACATAGGAGCACACAGGTACATGCAGGCACACATGCGCACAGGTACATGCAAATTAGAAAAGCTTTTGCACAGCAGAGGGAACCATCAACCAAATAAAAAGGGAATGGGAGAAAATATCTGTAAATAAGGTACCGCTAAGGGGTTAATATCCAAATTATTAGAAGAATAATCCAAATGATTAAAGAAGTCACACAACTCAGTTTCAAAAAAATGGAGAATTCACTTAAGAAATGGGCAGAGGAACTGAGAGACGTTTCTCCAAAGAAGGTATCCAGATGGCCCACAGGTGCACGAAAAGATGCTCAACATTGCTAATCATCAAGGAAATGCAAATCAAAACCGCAGTGTGACTGATGGTATCTTGCTGATCTACTCTGTCCTCCCTCCTTACTACGCCTTCTTTAGGGAGGTGGGGTACGTCTCATCGCTGATGGGAAGCTCTGCCATGTTTTCATTCTTAGTTTGCTTCTTGCACCAAGCCAAGCATGCATCCCTTGGGAACTGTTGTCATTTGCAAGCTGCTTTCAACAGGCTCCTCTATCATCTAATGGGATATCCCTTGCTTCCCACCCCCAATGCAAGGCCCCTCGACCCCCACAAACTCTACAAAGTCTCCCTTTCCAGAGGGAGATGGCTGGCTGACTATGACTCATCCTGTAATTGAATTTAGATGCTTCTATTCAGAAATGAATTCCCATTATGCCTGGGCCAAATGTCAAGCATACAAATGGAGAGAACATTGAAAGTACCTCTGAGAAGCGGCAGGCTTCATTTGAATAATTAGGTTGCATTAGCACGTACTTCTCTCTACACAACGACCCGCGGGGCCACCTCCCCACTGGTCACTGTGGAGAGCCATGGAATCATCCCCTGGCTAACACAAGAGCTCTTCCTACAAGCACTAGCCATCTTTTTAAATAACCTTTGCTGTTGTTGTTTTTAGTGGTGATTTCTGGCCATTTTCACTTATTTTTTATATATGCATGCATTTTCTAGATATTTCACGATAAATACCCATTTCCTTTATAATCATGAACATGATGGGTTAAGACAGATGGATATTGCAAAGGATCCAGGACTTTGGAATGAACCACAATTTGGGTCCAGGTCTGGACAGTCGAAGCATCCTGTGAAATACCCACATTTGGACTTCCTCACGACGCATGTATATTACAGTTGTCATTTCCATAGTGGCTTTGCACAATCACTGGTGATTTCTCCAGTAACATAAGACACTCCTTCCTTTCTCAAGGGGACCCATTAGGCCAAGTGCAGCATAGATGAGAGGTAGTGGCTTTTATTTATTTATTTATTGTATTACTTATCTATTTTATACATATTAGTGTATGTATGTGAGAGGTAGTGGCTTTTAAAAGATAACATAAACTTCCTTCTCTTTCATAGCAGAAAAAATCAAGGGTAAATGAGCTTTTTTTCCTTCTAGGTCACCATGCTCACATATTCAGGGTAATAATGTCTTAAGAGGCTCTTATAGGAAGACTTGATTCTATGTACCCACTGCGATGTCTTTTATTTTTACATCAAATGATTTGGGTCTGGTGGCTTTATTTTCCAGTTAAATTTTTTAAAAATCAAGCTTCACCAGCATCACTTTTCCACCCCAATTATAACACTCAGAAGAGGTGATTTGTACCCTGTCCTCTCTCTCTCTCTCACACACACACACACACACACACACGGACAAGAGATACAGGAAGAGTGTACTGGAAGCTGGCTTCAACATTCCCACCCATGGATGATGACTAAAAGTGGACGATGCTGTCCTGTTGTGAATCCCTGGGTCATCAGCCATTGAGCCTTGAATGACTACTGTAGGGCCTCCCTTCCAACCTCTGCTCCTTAAAATTCCATTTCTCAGATTGGGTCGTCAGATATGCAAGCTCTACCCTTGAGGTTATGTGAGCTAGCTGTGAGCACAGGCTGGACAAAAGGCTCCATAAACTGACTCACATAGAATAAGACATCCCCCTAATAAGAGAGCCAAGGCAGGAGGGAGAACCATTGTTAAGATAAGAGGGCTGTCTCTTGTACTGTTGGTGGGAACGTACATTTGTGCAGCCACTGTGGAGAGCAGTATGGAGATTCCTTCAAAACTAAAAATAGAACTACCATAGGACATGCCACTCCTGGACATATATCCGGAGAAAAGTCTAATTCAAAAAGTTACATGCACCCCAATGGTTATAGCAGTACTATTCACAAGAACCAAGACATGGAAGCAACCCAAGTGTCTATCAACAGATGAATGGATAAAGAAGCTGTGGTACATATATACAGTGGAATATTACTCAGCCATAAAAAGAATGAAATAATGCCATTTGCAGCAACATGGATGGACCTAGAGATTATCATACTAAGTGAAGTAAGTCAGACAAAGACAAATACCATATGATATCACTCACATGTGGAATCTAAAAAAAAGTGATACAGATGAACTTATTTACAAAATAGAAATAGACCCACAGACATAGAAATCAAACTTATGGTTACCAAAGGGGAAAGGGTGTGGGAGGATAAATTAGGAGTTTGGGATGAACATATACACACTACTATATATAAAATAGATAACCAACAAGGACCTACTGTATAGCACAGGGAACTATATTCAATATCTTGTAATAACCTATAAGGGAAAAGAATCTGAAAAATAATATATATATAACTGAATGATTTTGTTGTACACCTGAAACTAATACAACGTACTGAAAATCAACTATACTTCAATTTTAAAAAGAGCGTTGCATCTGAAAGGCAGTGTCAGAATAATAATAGCTAACATTTTTGGAGTAGTCATGGTATACTGGGTGCTCTCCTAAACTCTACCTTTCATATTAAAATGTGTATTATAAAATGATTTGATATTACAGAATAATAAGAAGCCAATGTACAGACCACAGAAATTTAATATGTTAGTTTTGCATTTTTGCTTAAGTTCTCTTTTCAATAAATAAAGCATTACTGATTCAGCTTAAAAATTTAAAAGCTTAAAAATCTTAATTCCTCTCTCCTGTCCCTTGATCACTGGTGTCATTCATATTACTCATATTTAAGCGTACATAGTCGAATACATTGTTGCTACTATTATTTTGAACAGACTGTTATCTGTTAGATCAATTAAGAATAAGAAAAATAAAAATTTTTATTATACCTTCAAAAAAGTTTATTTCTTAGAGATGAAATGGCTCGACAGAGACCATGATGGGCCGTTCTAGCCCAATATCCATCTCAGTAGATTCCATCTTTTTGTTTTTTAAGATTTTTTTTTAAAATTTATTTTGGCTGTGCTGGGTCTTATGCAGCACGCAGGATCTTTGTCACAGCATGCAGGATCTTTTAGTTGTGGCACGCAGACTCTTAGTTGTGGCATGTGGGATCTAGTTCCCTGACCAGGGATCAAACCCGGGCCCCCTGCATTGGGAGTGCAGAGTAAGTGCATTGGGACCACCAGGGAAGTCCCCAGATTCCATCATAATAAATAAAAATTGTTTCAAATCTGCCTACTCTCGAATTCTTGCTTTGCTTCACACCATTCCTGTAGTTCATCTAGTAGCATTTTATCTTTTATAAGTTATCCAAGATTCATGCAATATGCAATTTCTTTCTTCTTTGCCACTGATTTCCAGTCCCCGTGTTTTTCCTAATAACGACTTCTTGATCTTGGAGCAGCTGTTTCCTCTTATGATGTACGTGTCTGTGCGCGTGTGTGTGTTGTGTACCTCTCTCTGTGCTCATCCTGTGAATGTTTTGTCTCTGCCAGAAAAACTGCTGTGAATATTTTACTGGTCATCATACAGAAGAAAGTGTACATACTGTTAGATGGAAATATTATTCTACTTCTTTCTTTTTACTTTTATTCAGGCATATGGCAAAGCCTCCACTGAGGCTGTTTCCTAGGCAATTTCTTTTCTGTGCATACCAACACTTTTTTTAGATTTTGGGTTGGGTGTAAAAGAATGATGCCCACATGATGCTTGTATAAATAGAGCTAAAAGTAGTTTAACTGAGAGATTCGACCCTCAGAAATGAACCCCATTTGTTCCCCAAGGAGTTAGCGCTACCAGTGGGAAAAAATAAACACGCTTATGGTTCTCCACATTTCCCCAAAATTCATGTTAAAAAAAGCTGCATGTAAAACTTATTTGTTAAAGAGCCCTCTTTTGTTGACACTCATTTATTAAATAAAACCCCTTGTCCAATTCAGATATGAGATATTTCAATAAGGGAAAGTAGGAAAGATAAAGTAGGGATAAGAGTAAAGGTACCACCCCTGAACAATGAAGTGAGGAAAATGGGGAAAACCAACATCCAGCATGGATTCCCAGTAAAAGACACAACATGCCAAATGCCAGAGAATTAAACTTACACGCCAATCAAACAGACCTGGAAGAAAAGACTGATCCCCCCACCCTCGCTCATGTTTCTAAAACAATCCAGAAGCCAAAGAAACTAGCTTTTGATGACACACAACACAGAGACTGGTGGGGTGGAATGAGGAACTGAGGGCACAACATTTAATGAGGACCCTACTCTCAGTGTTGTGCAGTGCACGCCCCTGGCATCCAGCCGGACCTCAGTCCCAGCCCTTTGCATAAGTGCATCAAAGCAAGAGCAGAGTTCACTACAGTGAGATCCCACCTCACACTGGTCAGAATGGCCATCATCAAAGAGCCAACAAATAACAAATGCTGGAGAGAGTGCGGAGAAAAGGGAACCCCCCTACACTGTTGGTGGGAATGTAAATTGGTGCAGCCACTATGGAGAACAGTATGGAGGTTCCTTAAAAAACTGAAAATAGAGCTACCATAGGATCCAGCAATCCCACTCCTGAGCCTATATCTGGAGAAAACCTAAATTCGGAAAGATACACGCACCCCTATGTTCACAGCAGCGCTATTTACAATAGCCAGGACATGGAAACAAGCTAAATGTCCATCGACAGAGGAATGGGTAAAGAAGATGTGGTACATATACACAATGGAGTATTACTCAGCCATAAAAAAGAATGAAATAATGCCATTTGCAGCAACATGGATGGACCTAGGGATTATCATACTGAGTGAAGTAAGTCAGACAGAGAAAGACAAATACCATATGATATCACTCATATGTGGAATCTAAAAAAAATGATACAAATGGACTTATTTACAAAACAGAAACAGACTCACAGACATAGAGAACAGACTTATGGTTACCAAAGGGGAAAGGTGAGGGGGGAGGGATAAATTAGGAGTTTAGGATTAACAGATACACATTACTATATATAAAACATAACCAACAAAGACCTACTGTATAGCACAGGGAACTATATTCAATATCTTGTAATAAACTATAATGGAAAAGAATCTGAAAAAGAATATATACAGATGTATAACTGAATCACTTTGCTGTACACCTGAAACTAACGTAAGATTGTAAATCAACTATTCTTCAATAAAAATAAATATATTTTTTAAAAA
Organism: Monodon monoceros; assembly: GCF_005190385.1. Classification (NCBI taxonomy): domain Eukaryota; kingdom Metazoa; phylum Chordata; class Mammalia; order Artiodactyla; family Monodontidae; genus Monodon; species Monodon monoceros. Next base: position 83,146,273 of record NW_021703765.1, on the reverse strand, counting down.
GAGCAGAGCTCACTGTTAATGAGGGTGGCTACATTCTGTTATCTTTTACACATGTCTACTCTAAGGCCACAAACAAGTGTCGACCACTGAACTTTACGAAGGACTCAGAATCGAAAAATCAACTCCCAAATCCAAGGCTGCTCACCCAAAGATAATGAGTAACATCCATGAATTCTTGGTTCATTGGATTAGCACTGAGCTGGTCCTAGGGAGTGTGCAAAAACATTGTCCTATGAGGTTCCCAGGACCCCCTTGTAGCTTATCTGGGGGCACATCCTGGCTTCAAACCCAGCTGCCTTTGCCCTCCCTGATGGCTGCTTCGAAAGGGATCCCACCAGACCTCCACAAACGAAGCTTTGTTAACTCATCCCCTATTGCTGGTCAGACTCAGGCTCCACCATTCAAAAAGCAGAAGGCATAAAGGTGAATACAGACATGAGAAAGGAGTTTACATCTGGTCCTGCAGCCTCTCCATGTACTCTCTGAAGCCCTGGGACGCCCCCAGCCCCATGTCCGGGCACACCCACTGGATGCTGTCATCACTGTCAAACGGGATGGAGTTGGTGTACGGACCGCCGTCCTCCGGGAGGATGGTGGTGTAGGACGTAAACTTGACCCTCTTCCTCTTTGGGCCGGACGAACTCAGAGGTTCGTTTTTCACGTCTTTCTCATAGACAAAGTCAGAAGGTCTGAGCAGCTGACTAGGGAAAGTCTTCTGGGAACCGCCATTCAGAAGGAAGTTCCTCTCCTCGGACTGCAGCCCCCTGTCAATCATGGTCGTGCACTCCTCCGACGGGAGGGTCACGTCCACCGGGTTCTCCAAAAGCTCCACGTCGTTCCCCAGCCAGACCCAGTCGTGGGAATGGGGGATGTCGCCTTGCTCGCTCACGGCGTATCTTCTGTGTCTGTATTTCCATTTCATAAATTTCATCCATTATCCTGGCATAAATAATGTGATACAACCCCTCGGGTATGAGGAACAAATTTGTATACTTTCATGAATGCAGTCCTGTGTATATGAACTAACTGAACGTCATAAAGCAGAATTTGACTTTGAATCTTCCAAAAAGAGTTGAAAAGATCACGTGATGCCTCTGAATCACTTCTGGGCACAGCTCCTCAGGCTACTGCTCGAGATACTATCATTTCAAGCATCCTTTATTAGGAAGACAGGCTCATTTGAAGCATCTGAGAAAAGATGTATTGTATTATGGGGACAGATGTGCTTGAAAGACGCAACGACCTTGGTATAATGGAAATGAATTTGCGACAAGCTTAACCGTGGAGCAGAGGTTTCAAGTTGGCTATAATTAATATCAGCCAGAAGATATTTGGTGCCTGTTAGCCATACCTGTTTAAATAGCAGAAATAGAGTTTTCAAGTATCCTTTATTACTTATTTTAGAAAAAGGAAGACGTGTGAGCCTTTGGTTGTGGTCTGAGGCAGTTTCCCCTCTCACAGATAACCTGCCATAACGTGGTATTTGGCTGCAACTACTGAGCCCGCACGCCTAGAGCCCGTGCTCCACAACAAGAGAAGCCACCGTGATGAGAAGCCTGTGCACTGCCACAAAGAGTAGCCCCCGCTCGCCGCAACTAGAGAAAGCCCGCGTGCAGCGACGAAGACCCAACACAGCCAAAAATAAATAAATTTAATAAATAAATTTAAAGAGACCCTGGTGTTGCCAGTGTGTAATAAACCTTGGGAGTCGCTGGTTTGAGCTCCAGAATGAAACAAACCCAGTTCCATGGTCGGATTCACCCTGACTCAGACAAAGGGCGTGAGCACCCCGATCTTCATGTGAAATCTGGGCGTGCCCACCTCTCACCTGGTTTTTGTAGCACTGAGGAAAATACAAAATAACATGTGCAGTGTGTTTGGCCTGAGGCCAGCACATAGCCCTCAACAGAATTTCAGAGTGATGGCTATTAAGGACTCAAGAAGGGATTTCACAGGGTTCAGCACAGACTCTTCGGGACAGGGAGAAAGGATGACTCACAGGGCCTTAGGGAAACACTTGAGGGTGAAGGGCTTGTTAGCAATGACAAAACCCCCGTGTCACCTCTGTGGCTCTGAACTGAGGACAAAAGGCCAGAGATTACAACAAAAGATGCTCCCATGGCTCTTATGGCTTAAATTCTAAGAGTCTGGGGGAGATGGGAGTCAGAACAATGGATGACAACTAAAATATCTATTTATTATAAATCACGATGTCACACACAGCCTGTAACATGTCATCAGCTCGTGGGGGGAATATTCCCTGCTACATCATTGTTATTATGTCCTACATAGACCGATTTCTAATCTTGGGGCTATTTCCGGTTGCCCTCTGTCTCACAGAGGGCATCGGAACCCCCACTAGCACCCACAGCCTCGACAACCCTCTGTCACCAAGCAGAACTCTGTTCTCTTCTATCTTTTTATTTATTTATTTTTAATTAATGTTTATTGGAGTATAATTGATTTACAATGTTGTGTTAGTTTCAGGTGTACAGCAAAGTGAATCAGTTATACATATACATATATCCACTCTTTTAGATTCTATTCCCATATAGGTCATTACAGAGTATTGAGTAGAAGAAGCATATGAAAAGATGCTCAACATCACTAATTATTAGAGAAATGCAGATCAAAACCACAATGAAGTCCCTCCTTACACCAGTCAGAATGGCCATCATTAAAAAGTCTTTAAATAATAATGCTGGGGAGGGTGTGGAGAAAAGGGAACCCTCTTGCACTGTTGGTGGGAATGTAATTTGATAACAGCCACTATGGAGAACAGTATGGAGGTTCCTTAAAAAACTAAAAATAGAGTTACCGTATGATCCAGCAATCCCACTCCTGGGCTTATATCTGCAGAAGACCATAATCCGAAAAGAGACATGCACCCCAGTGCTCACTGCAGCGCTATTCACACTAGCCAGGACATGGAAGCATCCTTCTATCTTTCTAAATCTGTGCATCTGCCCAGCAGCGAGGTGAGCACAGAGGCCCTTCCCCAGAAGCCTGTCTTCTCCAGTAACAGCGTCCACTTAGGAGGCTGTCAGATTCCATGAACATAACCGTCCTTCTCTTTAATTCACTTTCCGTTTATGCAACAGGATGGGCGCTTTATCTTCTCGTTTCAGCCTCTCTTCTGCCTCAAAATCAGATATCCAGCCACAGGCAGTTATCAGCACTCTCATGATACTCCCATGCTGGGGAATTCATCGCCTCCAAACTGCTTGATTCTTGGAGCTGAAAACTATTTTGAAAGTCAAAGCAAAACAGTAACAACAAAAATCACTTATTTATGATGGTATTGGGGAAAGTTTCCTTCTTCTTTTTCTCCCCCTCAGGGTGTTTATACTATATGTCTCTTTATAGACTCTGCAACACCCACTGTAGAAAAGAAATATTATAAAAGCAAATTTATGTCGCTGTAATTTGTTTTGTGACAATGTTACGGAAAGGGCTCAGGGCAGGCTGTTCCAAAGTGGCATATTGATTATTTTGAAATAAAGTTACTTGAGAAACAGCTGGTGCAAGAAGGATGCTCTGACCCTTTCTTCTGTCTCTCTGAAAGCAGGAAATAAATCTCCCACGTGAAAGGTACCTTCCCTTTACCAGGAGATAGAAAGACATCCTTATCAACAAAGAGGAGGAAATCAGGGCTGTATAAACAAACCTTGTTACTTCTTCACTAATCACTACCCCAAGCCCAAATTTCTTTGTCTTGTCAATTCTTCACAAATGTGTTGTTTCTCTGTCTAAAAAGTATGAAAGCTACCTGCTCTGGACACTTCTTTGAGCCTCATATTTCTATGAACTCCCATCCGAACAAAATTAAAATGTGATTTTCTCTGTCTCAGGTCCATTTAATTTTTAGGGCAGCCAGAAGAACCCAAAAGGGTAGGAGGAAATGTTACCCCTGCTGCTCTAATCTGGCCACCTCGTTTCTTGATGAAGTTTTTGAATGAAGTAAACCCTGAGAACATTTTCTTAAAAAAGCAGCCTGGTTATGAATAGTATTGACCACTCACTCACTCTTATTTTTCAGCAGTGATGACACATTATTCTAGAATTTCTGTTGTATTTTTCCCCAAAACTGGGAAATTCTTTACCACTGGTCCACACTGATACTTGGCTGCAAGGGACACTGCTGTGTTTCCTTGTGTCTGTGCAGGTGTGATTCGGTGCTTCTGGTTCTGTTTGTGGCATAAAGAATGATGGATTACGAAGATCACAGGGACTTCCCTAGTGGCACGGTGGTTTAGAATCCGCCTGCCAATGCAGGGGACACAGGTTCGAGCCCTGGTCCGGGAAGATCCCACATGCCGTGGAGCAACTAAGCCCGTGCGCCACAGCTACTGAGCCTGCATGCCGCAACTACTGAAGCCAGCACATCTAGAGCCCGTGCTCTGCAACAAGAGAAGCCACCGCAATGAGAAGCCCGCGCACCGCAATGAAGAGTAGTCCCCACTCGCCGCAACTAGAGAAAGCCTGCGCGCAGCAACGAAGACCCAACGCAGCCAAAAATTAATTAATTAATTAAAAAAAAAAAAAAAAAGAAGACCATAGTCTGGGCAGAAACAAAGGGCAGTGCTCACAGGTGCTCGGGGAGTTCATAGCCCACATGTCCTTGGACATGACCTCAGGGAACTTTTTATCCCCTACTGATTCAATGCAAGCCAGCAAACTGGGGAAACAGAGCCCACAGAACTTTACAGTTTGCAGTACTATTAGAAAAAATGCAGCAGAGGCTGTAGGTTTCCCTGCCATCCATAGACCCTGGTAGCTGCGGACAAGCTCTCTAGTTGGGGGTCGCCTTTCACAGACACCCTTCCATCCAGGCATGGCCAAGTGACTTTTCTCACCAATAGAATTCGAGAAAAAAGAGAAGCCATCTCTAGGACAAGTTTAAAAAAAGTGTACATGCCTCTCCATACTCACTTTTCCCATCCAGCAGCCAACAGAGAGATTCTGGGTCCCTGAACTACTAAATGAACAAAAGTCAACTGTCAAACACAAGTACCCACCAGGGAGAGCCGTGTGAGTGAGAAATATACCTCCTCTGTTGGAGCCGTTATGCATTTATTTCATCAGATCGTACTGAGCATTGTGTTATGTACCATATACACATATGCAGTTGAACCTTGACCAACAAGGGGGCTGGCGCACCTACCCCCGTGCAGCCCAAAATCCGCGTCTAACTGTTGACTTCTCCAAAACTTAACTACTAAAGAGCCTACAGTTGACTGGAAGCTTTACTGATAACAAACAGTTGATGAACACATATTGTGTATGTTATATGTATACATACAGTATTCTTCCAAATAAAGTAAGCTAGAGAGACAAAATGTTTTTAGGAAAATCATAAAGAAGAGAAAATACACTTACAGTACTGCACTGTATTTCGCAGCATTGTAAGTTCATGCCCTCTGTTTAGAAGATGAAATATTTGTCAGTACCTACATAAATATTTTCTTATATGATACAAAACGCTATAGATGTTACACGTGTTACTAACACTAGACATCAAAAATGAAAAGATAATGTGAAAAAGAAATCCATACTTATTTACATGTGTAAGGATTCACACACTGACAGCAAAGAAGCAGTAATATGATTGCTTTATGGTCGGCTAGCCTCTACCCCAATAAATAAATCATTACAAAATTTTTATGGCATACATATTACAGTCATATTCATAATACAGTATTGGAAACTTTGTTACATTTTTTAATAAACCACTTAACCTGTGATAATAGGCTGATAGGTAGTTTCTCCAATTATAAGAGAGAGAGGCATACTGTAAGGTAATGTAATTCTTCGAAAGCAAAGTTACACAACAGTAAGAAAACCAACACATTATTAGTTCTATGTTAACTGTCACTCACTTTTTTGCCTACATAAGAACAGACTAGTACCTACATATATTTTATCCATTCATGACATACCTTTTTCTTGACTTTCTCGATATTACTGGACTACATGTTTTGTCTGCAAGTTTTTCCAAATTGTCACAAATCTCCAAACAATTTTCTAACATATTTATTGAAAAGAAATCCATGAATGAGAGGACCCTCGCAGTCCAAACCCGTGTTGTTCAAGGGTCAAAAGTATATGTGGTATGTATGTGTAGTGTGTATATATATATATATATATATATATATATATATAGTAATGATATATAATATATAATAATATATATGTAGATAGATAATATACTACATAGTAATATGTATAATTTTTATGTATGTTTAATGGATTATAGTGCAGTTCATGTATATCTTATATGCATGTAGTATATAAGTATTTCATATTTATAGGCATTATATAAGAATTTTATGTAAATATGTTATATATATAATTTGTATGTATGTTTAATGGATTATTGTGTATTTCATGTATATTTAATTATATACAATATAAATATTTTGTATTTATATGCATATATGCATCACATAAATGCATTATATATGTAGCATATATATGTGTATGTACATATATACACTTAGTGACTGGATTATTAGAACAAGAATATGGAGCAGTGTTATCGTTCCCAGTTGCACACGAGGAAACTGAGGAATAGGCGGGTTAAGTACTTGTCTAGGGTCACTGAGCTCTAAGGGGCAGAAGCAGGACGAACGCCCAGCAGTCCAAGTCCAGCACCACCCTCTTCACAATTACACCACCGTCAGTAAATGTGTGCTGACTTTTACAAGTAGTAAAAGGAAAACGATAGAAGAAAGGGCCAGTGGGGGGCCACAGGGAATGAATGTATGGAACTATGAAGCTGCCCCCAATGCCACACCTGCACTAATCTTACATGTGTTGTTTATTTAATGGTAGTAACCACCCTATGAGGCCAGTGCTATGGCAGCTCCTATCTTCAGATATTAAAACTTAACCCAGAGGAGTTAAATAATATTCTCGAGTCAAGTTGCTAGTGGTCGGCAGAGGCTGGCTCCTGGTCCAGGCCATCACGACCACGTTCTGGGCTTCTCTCGCCACGAGTGGGTGGCACATCAGAGGTGTCGGACCCCAAGCCCAGGCTGCTGTCACCTCCTGTGGATGCTGCTTCCCTGGGGCCTGGGTCCCACCTTTACAAAGCGTCCTGGGCCCACACAGGATGGGTCCCACCATCCTCTCTCTGGTTCCTCACCTTCTGTCCGAGGCCCCCGGGATCCTCCACCCTTTGATCTGGCTCAGCTCCATGTCTGAGATCTCAACCTGCAGGGGGAGTCTAGGAGCCCACATGGCGACCTCTAACTGGTGGGTGAAGTTCGCAGTCATGTCCACTCTGCTTTTCATCTGCTTCCCATCACAAAAATGGAATCACAGCCTTAGGAAAGGAGGGGATCTTGAGATGTGTCCACAGAAACAAAACAAACAGAAAACACAAGCAAAAATCCACAACAATGATGGTTCATGAAACTATGATGGCTCTGATTTACTGGACATCAAGACAGTTGGAGAAGCAGACTTGTGTCTAACATGTTTTCATGGACTAGTTAGTGACAAATGATGATAGATACATTCCAGAAAGAGCACGTTGTCCTAATCAATCGTGACTCACAAAACTGTAGACCTCACTTAATGGAAGTACTTAATCTCTTTTGCCTGTGTGTGTGCATGTGTGTATGTGTGTATATATGTGTGTGTATGTGTATGCATGTGTATGTGTGTATGTGTGTGTATGTTTGTGTGTATGTGTGTGTGTGTGTCTGTGTTCCTTACCAGATGTACTCAGTCCTCCATAAATTAAATCTCAGGTGCATTCAGCTTTTATGCTTGGGCCATTTCTGACAATTCCTAAGTGTTGACCATATGGAACTAAGAAATAGTTTTATGCCAACCACAAACAGGATCTTTTAACAAATTTAAACAGTAGAGTTTTGTGACAGATTGAAATTCTACTGGGTGAAGTGCTCAACAAAGGCTTTGAAAAAGAGTGCAGGTATTTTTAACTCCTTGAAACTGTAATTTTGCAGAATGAAAGTGATGGATGACATATTCATTATGACCTTTGTCTTCAGCCTTCTGAGAGCCAACTAATCAGCAAGTTAAGAATGAAACAAGTGAGGCTTCCCTGGCGGCGCAGTGGTTGAGAGTCCGCCTGCCGATGCAGGGGACGCGGGTTCGTGCCCCGGTCCGGGAAGATCCCACATGCCGCGGAGCGGCTGGGCCCGTGAGCCATGGCCGCTGAGCCTGCGCGTCCGGAGCCTGTGCTCCGCAATGGGAGGGGCCACAACAGTGAGAGGCCCGCGTACGGAAAAAAAAAAAAAAAGAAATAAGTAAGGCCCTGTTTTACTTCACATTCTTCTTGTTGAACAAACACCACACTTTATGACTTTCTTTCCTAGGCCCTCAAGGATGGAGGAGAAGCATAAACAATTATAACTTCCTATGAAAAAGATGCCAGGTCCAAGAAAAGTTCTCCCCAGAATCACAAGCAAAAATGGGTCCCCCAACCTCATTTTTCAAAAACAGAAATGGAGGCCCAGCAGCATGACAAGGCTGGAGACAACGTCAGATTTGGGCTGTTCACGGGGCTCCCTGTTGCCATGAGCCTACCGTTATTCCAAATCTCTTTAAAGCTCTCAAAACCTTTAACAGACACGTAAGGTCCAGTATATTCCCTAGACTAGGCAGTTTGTCTGTTTTGGCCACTGGTGTGTCCCAGGCACGTCAAAAAATGCCTAGCACCTAGTAGGTGCTTCACAAATGTTTACTGAATAACGAGTTTTAAGGAAAGATACAGAAGAAAATGATTGTCAGAAGATGGAATATAGCAGACACAAGAACACTGGTGAGAAAACAGAGTAGGTGGTCGGTTCAAATGCTCCCTTTGTGTATTTTCCTCTCCTATTTCAGCGCTAATCCCAGGTATTCGCATTTTCCTACTTAACCAAGACCTGGCGATGGTCTGATGAAGATACCTACCCACAGCACCCATCTGTGAGTCCTATACCTTTGTTTGCTCTGCCAGGATCAGAGACTGGGCTGCCCCAATCCCTTTACTTTCTGCTTCTTTACTCTGGTATGTCCTTTGAGACTCAGATCCACTAAAATAATATGAAGATTACAGTTTTTAAGACAAAAACAGTCAAGGAACGTTTAGTAAAGAGAAAATACAAAACGTTTTCAATTGTACCGAAAGATACCTAATTTCATTTCTAGTCAAAAACATGCCAACCAAACATGATGGAGATACCATTTCCTAGATTTAGAAACTGTGTGTTAATAATCCAGGTTAGTATAAGTGGCGGTGGGCTAATCCTGGCTCTTTTTGGTTCCTAAGAGGCAATAGTTAAATTCTCAGAAATAATATAACTTGCAGGATTCCCCTAAAGCAAAGGAATTCATGTCAGCTTCTGAAGTGTTAACTTGTTTATTTTCCAATGGAATATTCCACAAGCCATAACTAAATCCTTTAAAGTATTTGGTACTTAAATAGTAATCTCCAGACATTTAAAATAAAAAATATATCTATACTAGTTTGTTTTAATTTTATATATATTATATAAAATTATATTTATAAATTATCTAAATTATAGATATAAGTATAGATAGATATATAGATCATATATAGATATAATATTATATATTATATCTATATCTATCTGATCTGATATAAATATATATATATATTATAGAAACATATTATATCTATAAAAATAATCATATTCTTGAGAACATTCAGCAGCTCCTGAATATATTTATTTGTGATTTGTTTTAATTATGTATATTATAATTATATATAATTATAAGTATACTATATAGTATATATATACTAAAATTATATAAATAATTATAGATTCTTAAGAACATTAACAAAGGCCACTGAGGAGACAATTTAGCCTCCCTCTTAGTAAAAGGACATCAATAAGGACAAAATGTTTGGGGAAGCACAGGCTGTATGCCATCCTGCTTTTGTGGTTGTCATTATCCTACAGCATCCCACAGCCAATGCATCCTGGTCCAGCCATTTACCATCACAAGACTGTTAAGAGGAGCAGAGAGGCGTTTTGGTAGCTGTCACACCTCCCGTGAGCTAGCCCAGCTCATCCATGCCCGCGGCTATTTTCAAAATAACCAGCCACGTAAATTACACCACATTAAAACGGTCACACTGACAGAGCCATTAACTGGTTTTTAGAGCAGTTTTGGGGGATTTAAAACTTCATTATCATGTCCAGGTTTGTACAAAGAATAATCATAGCAGAATTTTCAATCAGAGCTAAAAATGGAATGAATGATCATCTTTTGTTTTCTTAAAAACACGTGAGGGAGGCGCAAGAGGGAGGGGATATATAGGGATATATGTATACGTATAGCTGATTCACTTTGTTACACAGCAGAAACTAACACAACATTGTAAAGCAATTATACTCCAATAAAGATGTTAAAAAATAAATTAATTAAAAAAATAAAGTAAAATAAAATCACATACCATTGAAATTAAAAAAACAAAAACCCTATTATACTGACAAAGCTGAACCTAACAGCCATTCCTCTAAGTTCTTTAAGGAGCCAGAGAAGCCCCATGGTAGATGCGTCTCTGCAGAGTACGTCTCTCCAGAACACAGGCTGGGAGAAACGGAGGGAGAGTACATCCTGCACCAGCCCCTAGGACCCAGGGATTGCAGGCAAGCTCACCTACAAGAAAATAAAGCTCACCTATAATGAACAATTCCAAAAGAGATGCGTAACAGGAGGGCTGTCTCTCACCTTCTCCTGTGTTCAAAGTATTCATCATGCATTTCGAGAACTCTCCCCTTTTTACAATCCACAGTTGTATATTCAGTTTTACTTCATTTGGAGAAAAGTCTGATCATTGTTCAACCCCATGTGTTCTTTGTTCCTTTCTTCCCATAATCGTGCTTCAAACTTATAAATAGCATCCTACCATCAGAAAAAGAATCAGCATTGGAAACCATGAGGAACTTTCTATTCATAAGAAATGAAATGCTGAAACTATACAAAAACCATTCAGAACAAAACATCTTTCTCACCCATTGGCTACAAGCTGCCTCAAGAAGTGTGTGACCTTAGCATCACCTTGTTTCATCACTGAATGAAGACTGACCAAGAAGAGTAAAATCTTGGGGCAAAAGCTGAGGTTGATCTTGCAGGAGCTCAGAGTTGGAGAGTTTTATCTAACCACACCTCTTGCAAATGTATAGCAAGTCCTGTGTGGAAGGAAAATCACAGTGTCACCACTCTGTATTGGACCCAGTTCACCCTCAAGCCACACAGACACCATTCTCCATTCAACTGGGAGTAGATGGTTGAGAAGCTTTTCCAGACTTCTGGTCTACCTCCATTCCTGATGACAAACTTAGAACAAAGATGCTTGTGGGATCAACAGTCCTAGTCACTACAGCAACTGTCCATTAAAACCTACCCTCATTGTGTCTTGTCTATTATCTTTTCTGGATTTCCATCACTCTAACCTACCTCCTGTTCAGTCAGTATGATATTATCAAAGTAACAAATCAATATGCTATTTTGTCACCTACCCAGATCATCCAAATCCCTTTGGAAGATATTCTGGAAAAGGACAGAAAATTGAATAGAGCCCTGGGTGAAAACTGTATGTGTATATTGTTGTCTGTCCCGCATGAATGCAAACTATCTCCAATCCTCTTTCCTGATTGGGACAGAAAATACATAAAACAAATTAATTTGCCATGATAGGCAATATACGTGAGGCCAAGTTTATACACTCTAGCAAATATATCACATCTGGCACTGCAGTTGTGATTGGAGCTACACCTTGGTTGAGATTGTGACCAAGTTCAAATGCCCACTGGTCATTTCCAAGGTCTATTCAGTTTCCTCTGGGAGTTGTCCGTGTTGGTGAATAAAATGCAGATATGAAAGGACTTGGGCAACTGTTTGTCTCTTTGCTTGGAATACTATTTTTCCAGAACTTCCCCTGACTGGGACCTCCTTATCATTCATATCAGCCACAGATATTATTGGTGGCTTATTGTATGACTATGTTTATATGCTCCAACACACAGAAACACTTTATTATTTTCTAGAAGAACCACTTATCATAGGCTTCCAGTCATTTTACTCTCATTCTTCTTGCCAGTGATGGGTTTAGGAATGGGGATACATGAGTCAGTACAATGACAATGAGAGAGGGTGCTTCTGGAAAAGGGTTATTTGATTTAAAAAGAGACACAATCATAGGCACCTCCTTCTCCTGTTGGATGGATTATATCATGTATGATTCCTGGAAGTGCTGCAACCCAACCACCAAGTTTGACTTGAGGAGGATGGAGTGAAGGAAGAAAAGAATCTGGATCTTTGATGATCTCATGCAACTGCAGAGTTAACCAATCCTGGAAGAGTCCAAAAAGTGCTCAAGAACTATAAACTGATGTATTCATACATCCTTGCTATTTTCTCTGGCCCTATTTCATTCTGTGCACTGGGAATAAATAGTGTAGAGGAAAGAAGAGAAAGTTCTCGTCTTCATCACTAAGGTAAATGAGGATCCTTTCCAATAGTGGGGAAGGGACATAAAACCCAAACTTTACAAGGTTGACCAGGAAGCAGATAAATGTTGGACTTTGAATCCAAAGGGGCAAATATGGCCTTTTGACATGTAATTGAGTCTCATCTGTATCACATCAAACATTGGGTTTGGCGGGGGATGGAGGCGGACGGAAGGGGGAGGAGTAGACACATAGAACAAATGTCATAGTCAGCAGCCTGTCATTGAGCTAAGTGACACCTGCAGGGCTCTCTGAGTCCCAAGAAGGACAAGGAGAAACAAACGCAAGGCATCTAACGCTGAGAGAACTGAAGGCCACGAGGACTTGGATAGAGAAAGTGGATGGTTTATGCCATTTTACTCTGTGAACACATGTGAGACGATCTGCAAATATTATCTAGAAAAAGTTGTCTTTGGATATTGCTTTCCTCCTAAATCTTGCCACTGTATTACTCTAGAGCAATAACAGTAGCAAGAGACCCTGGAGGAAAGTGTCTTTCATCTGCGGATCTCATAAGAAATATCCATTGCTTTCTTTTTGTTTTGGAAGCAAAAACTTGATCTGTGCGATTCCCTCCATGGCGTTTGCCACTGTATTGATCTGTCTGAACTGAGGGACACCTGGTCTTGCATTATAATCCCTCTTCATGACCCTGCTCTCAATGTGAGAAATGTGAAACTATGTTTAAAAGAAGAAAAACTACAGAATTAGGTGATGGTTTCTCACATATACACAAAAATGCAATCACGTAAAATCTATATGATCTGTATGAAGATATGCAAACTACATAAAAACCTTTTAATAATCAATTTTCCTAAGACTCAAATATTGAACATTCTTTACAGAGTTTTGCAAAGTGATTGCTTAGTGTTTGACACTTAGGGAGAACCTACATCATTTTTTTGTTTTGTCTTATAGTCAAGTAGCCCCTGAAAGAAGAGTAGGGGTAATAATCGCTACCTTATACGGAGTGCTTATGTACTGGGCATTGTTCTTAGGACTTAATATATACTGTGAATGAAAAATGTTGCCTGCTATATCAGTAAACAAAGGTTTTTGTAGCCATCAAGACACTACAGCCGCCCCAGATGGTGAGCCCTTAGGGAATTCAGGATGGAGACAAAGGGGCTGCCAGCTCCCAAGCCCTCCGCCACTGCAGCCACCCCCAAAAGTGACCCTGAGGGGATTCAGGATGGAGAAAAGCAGGATACTGGCCCTGGATAGCTAAGGTGCACATCAGAGGAATGATTTCAATGAGCCCAGACTCTTGCATCTTGCCATTCATAGAAAAGCGCTAAATTCATTAACTTGAGATGTCTGGTTTTCTTTAATCAACAGTAATCCTTTGATGTTCTGACTGCCTGGTCTTTGCTGCAAGATCTCCTGTACATCCTGACTTCCCTCTTACCTCTTCAGAGCGGTCCCTCAGAGCTATCTGAGAAAGCTGCGTCCCGGGCTTAAGTTCTCAGTTTTGTCCACTGAATAAAACATAATTCTCAACTTTCAGGTTGTGCATTGTTTTTTCAACTTAAACACAATAGTCACATAATCCTTACAATAATGTTGTAAGGTAAAGTATTCTTATTCTTACGCGGGCCTTTCACTGTTGTGGCCTCTCCCGTTGCGGAGCACAGGCTCCGGACGCGCAGGCTCAGCGGCCATGGCTCACGGGCCCAGCCGCTCCGCGGCATGTGGGATCATCCCGGACTGGGGCACGAACCCGCGTTCCCTGCAACGGCAGGCGGACTCTCAACCACTGCGCCGCCAGGGAAGCCCAGTATTCTTATTCTTATACCGTAATGCAACAAATGAGGTTCAGAGAGACTAACTGGTCAAGGGTACAGAGCTAGTAAGAGACAGAGCCAGGATATGAACCCAGGCGGCTGAGTGCAAAACCAGTGTTCTTAACAAATCTGGGTTAATACCTTAGCACAAATGCCCAGGGAGAAGAGGCAGGATTGTCAGCTCTGGCAGTGACTAAACCAAGGAAACCTGAACCCCCTGGGCTCTTCCGCTGCCTGGCTGTGTCCCAGGTCTGACACTCCTAAAACCTACATGTATACAAAATAAACAATTAATAAACTAATTGGGGTTCTATATGAGCAAGTACATTTTTTAAAAAGAAAAATTAGCTTTGACTTTTCCTGGTGCAAAAGGAGTCTCTTTTTCTTGGAGAATTTACTTTAGACAACGTGTGAATTCTTCCTCTGCCTCCTTTCAATGTATAGGAATCATTTCGAAAGCTAAATAAGCATTTGCCACCTTTACATGTCAGGAATGTTTTGTTGTTTTTTTCCTGCAATGTTAAGTAACAGGATAACACCTGAATCTCCCAGTTTCTATGGAAGGGGAGAGCCTAACTTCCACCGATACCTGTCCCCATGTTACAAACCCACCCCTCCTCTTACAAATCTGAGAAATTTATTTTTCTTTGCATAAAGACGACTAGCAAACACAAGTGACGACCCTAATTAACAGGAGAGTTTAGGATGGACCCCCTGTGATACACAGTGCTGTTGAATCCTTTTACTTACAGGACTCGATATTGTTCATCTTGAGAATACGTATGGGATGGGTTGTATCTGCTTGGTTCTATACAATGGTGAGATAGCTTTCTGTCTCTGTGATCTCTTAGCAACTCGCCTGTGACGTGCACACACTTGGGCTTAATACTTATTCAATAATAATTTTTTTCCCTTCTACCTTTTTTTGGAGAGGTTTTCTGAGTTGTCAGAGATGGTATTTTTCATTATATTTCCCCAAAGTTCCCAAGGGGCCTAGGAGATGCACATACGGACTGGCTTTCATCTCAGAGCCGGAAGAGTAAGCTGCTCAACTTAAATTGGGGCACACAGAACATCTTCACAGCAGGGTCCCTGACACCCTTCTCCGACCTCTAAAATCTCCATTAGACGGTGGGGAATATTTTTTGATTCTGTTTGATGGGTCACCCTGACGGGAAAACCAAGACTTTTTAGTTGTTTTCCCCTAAAGAAAAAAGTCTACCCAAAACAGTTTCAATAAGGTTTTAAGACAGGTATCTTCCAAAAATTATTCCTTATCCAAATTTCAAAGCATCCTGGGCCCCAGACAATGACTCTGTACAAAGTTTAGCATATGCTTTATTTGGGGAACGTTTTCATTTTAGCATTTCATCCCTTGCACCAATGGAACTAAGCAGATCCCTGCTCCACCTTCCTCAGTACAAAGGTCCCTCCATGTCCCCTGCATCTTGCTTATAAAAAAAGTATTGAATCTATGGTGAGCACAGTTCCAAGAACTGGCCTTAAGGGAATATCCAGTTTCCTTAAGCAACACTGTTGCTCATAAAAATCTATTATCTTTGTGGGCATCAAAATAATTGTAGCTCGGGCTTCCCTGGTGGCGCAGTGGTTGAGAGTCCGCCTGCCAATGCAGGGGACACGGGTTCGTGCCCCTGTCCGGGAAGATCCCACATGCCGCGGAGCGGCTGGGCCTGTGAGCCATGGCCGCTGAGCCTGCGCGTCCGGAGCCTGTGCTCCACAACGGGAGAGGCCACAACAGTGAGAGGCCTGTGTACAGCAAAAAAAAAAAAAAATAATAATAATAATTGTAGCTCATTCTGCCCATATATGTAAACAGGCAACTACAACTGTCAGCAAAGAGACGCTACAGACTCATGTCGACATCTTCCACTCTGAGAATAAGGCGCCCCATGTCAGCGGGAAGAAGTTACAGAAGAGGGGCCTTCACCCAGCATCCCATAGAAATGCCATGATGTTCTGACTAGTGGGGAGCTGTCAGCAGCTTTCGGCAGGAAAGAGCTCTCTGCAGGAGGCCCCTTTGTCTTGACAGGAAACTCAAAGCAGGCACCCCCATGCTCTACTCATCTCCGGCCCTAGCACACCTTTCCAACCTTTTGATCACACGATACCTTGCCTTATGTATTGGTTCTTTCCATAGATCAAAGAAGTAGAAACGAAGAGTAGGTAATTAACACATGCCCAGGTCTCTTTCCTCACTTCCCCTTCAGTAATCTCATGAACAAACTGTGTGAACAAGAGCTCATCTAAAGAAAGATCACAGGAAGTCGACAAGCCTGCCCACAGTGGGGTATGGAGATGACTCTGACCCAGTCTCCATGATTAATGGAGATGACTTCCCTGTTTCCCTTTACAAACTTTCACGGCTGAGCAGAATCTTCAGAGATGGTTTCTGGGGACACTGAATCCACCGTCTCCCCAGATGGCCAGCATTCTGATTAAAAGTATCTTTCCTTTTTGCCAACATTTGTCTCTCTCTCTCGAGGATTGAGTTTTCAGTGGCTAGCAGCTGGACCTGAGTTTGGTAACACCAACACTTGTTAGTTAATTTAGGAAAAGATCCAAGCACTTCCTAGTCATCAAACGGTGGCCCCGGAGGGATTAAGAGCTGTTCATCTGGTGAGAGCCCAGCATATCGCGCTGCCCAGCCTCCTGCACCAGCTCTGACTGCGGACACTGAACCTGGTGGAGAGAAGTGCTGGGAACGAGGCTCCATCGGCACAGGTGCTGTAGTCACAAGCTTAGGTGTTCGGGGGTTTGCACATCAATTAGTCACATTAAAAAGAAAGGCATTGTGGGGCTTCTCTGGTGGCGCAGGGGTTGAGAGTCCACCTGCCGACGCAGGGGACGCAGGTTCGTGCCCCGGTCTGGGAAGATCCCACATGCCGCGGAGCGGCTGGGCCCGTGAGCCATGGCCGCTGAGCCTGCGTGCCCGGAGCCTGTGCTCCGCAACGGGAGAGTCCACAACAGTGAGAGGCCTGCGTACCGCAAAAACAAAACAAACAAACAATCAAAAAGGCACTGTGGCAGGATCAATAGATTTTCAAGGGGCGAAGTAAGAGGGAGGTGTACAGAATTTTTCCAACTCCTATGAAAGCTACTTAGTAAAGTTTCTATTAGGAAAAAAGAAAACACTGGAGAAAAGAAAATTGTGTACTGTGCATTGTGAACCTAAGGTATCAGGACAAAGAACGTCACCTGCCATATCGGTAAACAAAGGATGTTATGACCATCTACTCATGCTTCCATCATCAGACCCTCCTCCAGGCTGGGCGGGGGAGTTTTTTCTCTCCCTACATGGTCAAGCTAGGTCCATTAAGTTATTGTTTTTAATGTGTGCCGAGAGCATGTCCTAGGGATCATTAACTTATTGAGCTCACTGGGCAGGATGTGGGTCTCATGCCACCATTGTTTTATTGTTTCGGGGCATGTCTCGTGCTTCTGTTGCATGGTCTTGTTGCTAAGCAAGCCTGCTTGGTTTTGTGGTTAAGCAAACCTGCTTTCTTGAGTCATCATTAACTTATAGGGGTCGCCCCTATTTTTTCCACTTACAATCCTCTAGTGGGATTAACTATTTAATCTCCTACTTTGTCCCTTTACTCTGTCCCTATCAAAATCATTTCAATGAGCCCAGACTTTTGCATCTTCCCATACATGAAAAGCACTAAATTCATTGACTTGTTTGTTTTTTTCCTTTAACGAACAGTAATCTTTTGATGTTCTGGGTTTGTTGCAAAAACCCCTATGTATCCCGGCTCCGCCCTTACCACTTTGGAGTGGTCCCTCAGAACTCTCGGAGAGGCTGTCTCCTGAACTTGACTCCTCAGACAGCCCACCAAATAAAACATAATTCTCAACTTTTAAGTTGTGCATTTTTTCCTCAATAACTGACAGTTTACTTCTGTGATTCCAGGGAAAGGGAAACAAGGAAATACAAACGTTGCCTCTCAACCACCTATTCCACAAACAGAAAGTAAAAAAAGAGGGGCTCGGAACGACCCAAGCTGGCGGGACCTGGCCGACACAGATGTAGTCCCTGCTGCCAACAGAAGGCTGGACTTTCAAACTCAAAGCCTCAGGGTAAGTATTTCTCAGGAGACCCAGGAATTCAGAATCCAGCCAAACCCTAGTATCTTCATGAGGAAATTCTTGGTGCACAAGCAATGGGCTCCACATTATAAAACGTGTTACAGTGGGTAGAGTTTTTGTTCTTCCTACCATGAATAGAGGTAAATGAAATCCTTGCCTTTAAGAGACCTTTTCTGAGCTGCCTAGAAAATTCTGTCTGCAAGCACTGAACTCACCAATAGAAAGAACTCTTTATTTTATTTTTATTGAAGTAGAGTTGATTTACAATGTTGTGTTAATTTCTGCTGTACAGCAAAGTGATTCAATTAAACATTATATATATATACTTTTTTAATATCATTTTCCATTACGGTTTATCACAGGATATTGAATAGAGTTCCCTGTGCTCTATAGTAGGACCTTGTTGTTTATCCATCTTATATATAAAAGCTTCCTCTCCATTCCCTCCCCCAACCCCTTCCCCCTTGGCAACCACAAATCTGTTCTCTGTGTCTGTG
Organism: Monodon monoceros; assembly: GCF_005190385.1. Classification (NCBI taxonomy): domain Eukaryota; kingdom Metazoa; phylum Chordata; class Mammalia; order Artiodactyla; family Monodontidae; genus Monodon; species Monodon monoceros. Next base: position 83,127,388 of record NW_021703765.1, on the reverse strand, counting down.
AGTCTGTGTCTGTTTCATAGATATGTTCATTTGTGTCAAATTTTAGAACCGGTGGAAATGACTCAATTAGGCAGTGTGAGGCATAGCTTGTATCTACAATGCCTGCCCCTTGCCCTGCACCCGTACTGCCATGGTGAAATGATCCCAGTTTATTACTTCATGGAAAACCTAGACTGACACTAGCACAACAGAACAAACTTATCATCATCTCATCTTGTACAACCGTAATATAATTCAATTTACAAAAAGGTAATTTACCCATAAATTTTCAGTGCTCCTGGACACGAATGGTAGTTCAAGAGGTGCTATTCAGATGACGAAAGCAATGACAAAAACAAACAAACAAAAAAACCCCACACGGCTCAGAGAGACAATATGGCATCAGGTCTGGTGTAATATAATTGGGAACACTGAGGACCAAACTTGAATGAACATATTTCACTCAAGAGGGGCAGCCACTATAGCTAGAAGTAGTTGTTTCATTGTGCAGAGGCTGGTGGTGTCTTTCTAGAGCATCTGATTCTTCAAGAGAAAAAGAAAAACTAGGTTTAGGGTGAAATCGATCATATTTCAATGTTGATCAACACCAGGAAAACAATAAAGTATGATGTTGGTCAAACAGAACAAGTCTTGGGACTGTATCTGCCTCAAGAGCTGCTGTTTTAGGGTCTTTGGTATAATGCTTTCCTTGACAGTGTGATTTTGAAGGCTGGAGAAAAAAACTGAGGTGGGTTAATTAATGTATTTATTTTCAATGTATAAAACCATCTGGCACAAAAGTGCACCTCTTTGACATCATGCTCCAATCCTTATTGAATATTTTTCCTGCTCCCACAGACTTTAACATAAATATTAAAGGATTCATCACATTTGTGAATGTAAATGAACTCACACAGGCTCCTGGGGGAGCCCTGTCCTGAGAAGGAATTGATTCTAGGAAGACACGCTCGGGGGATCAATTAGTGATGTCTTCCTTGCACAGGTGCTATAGGGAGCTGTGGCCTACTTGTTTTGTCTCAGCCATTTTTACTATAAATTCAAGTTTAAATTCCTTGACAGGTTCTGAAGGTCTTCAAATCCAACTAACAACAAAGTATTCAAGATGTTTTCTCAGTAGCCGTGATTGGTGTCTTCATCTCTATTGCACGAGAGCCAAACATCACAAAAGTAGTGTTGTTTAACAAATGATTTAGTATCCTTATTTCTCCGTAAATTCCACTATCTTTCTTTTTTTTTTGACAATTTTAAGGTTTTTTTTAAATTAATTTTTTATTGGAGTATAGTTGATTTACAATGTTGTGTTACTTTTTGCTGTACAGCCAAGTGAATCAGTATATATATATATATTATATATATATATATATATATAATATATATATATACTCTTTTTTAGGATCTATCCCCATATAGGTCATTACAGAGTATTGAGTAGAGTTCCCTGTGCTATACAGTAGGTTCTCCACTATCTTTCTTTTAAGGTAATAACCCTTTGTACTCTTGCTCCACATGGTTCTTTGCACAAACTGTCTTCCCCTGTGGACTCACGGGGTTCCTAGGGTTGAGAGTCTCTCTGAGTCCTTCTCCCATATAACCTGGTTACATGCCCCTGGGAACTGAGTTGTGATTTTTTTAAGATTAAGAGAAAATTCACATATCATAAAACTCACCTTGTAAAGTGTACAAATTAGTGGCTTTTTGGGTTCACAGTTGTGTAATAGTCACGACTAACTAATTTTAGGATATTTTCATCACCCCCAAAGGAAACGTCCTGCTCATTAGCAGTCACTGCTCATTTCTTCTTCCCCGCCTACAGCCCCTGGCAACCACAAATCTACCTTCTGTTTCCGTGGACTTTTCTCTTCTGGACATTTCATATAAACGGAATTATACAATATATGGCTTTTCACGACTGGCTTCTTGCACTGAGCGGATTTTCAAAGCTCATCCATGTGGTAGCATCTAACAGTGTGTAATTCCTCTAAATGACTGAATAATAGTCAATTGTATGGATAGACCATATGTGTTTATCCAATTATGCAGAAAATGGACATTTAGGGTTTTTTTTTTTGACATTACGAATAACGTTTTTTTTTGACATTACGAATAACGAAGATTCATGTACAAGTTTTTGTGTTGACATATATTTTTATTTCTCTTGGATGTATACCTAGGAGTGAGAATTCTGGGTCATATGAGAAATCCATGTTTAATATTTTGAGAAACTGTCAGACTGTTTCCCAAAGCAGCGGCTTCATTTTACATTCCCACCAGTATGGGTATTCCAATTTCTAAATCCTTGACAGCCATGATTTTGAGAATAAACTCTCCACAGAAGCTATGAACTGTTACATTCCAGACTTCTCTACCCATCCATCAACAAACATTTTGGAAAGGTCTTTCCTTGGGTTGTTCATCAAGAGGAAAAATTCTCCACTGGGGAGGATGCCCTATTTTACATAAGGAACCACTTGCAGAATCTAAACTGAGACACAGGGACTTCCCTGGAGGTCCAGTGGTTAAGACTTCGCCTTCCTATGCAAGGGGTGTGGGTTCGATCCCTGGTCGGGGAGCTAAGTTCCCACATGCCTCGGGGCCAGAAAACCAAAACATAAAACAGAAGCAATACTGTAACAAATTCAATAAAGACTTTGAAAATGGTCCACATCAAAAAAATCTTTAAAAAATAAATAAACGGAGACACAGAAGCACCAGTGGAAACATCTCAGTTTCTGTTTATCAACCTGGATATTATTTTCTTCCAAATACCCCCACATTCACCAAGAACACTCTTTTTTCATGAACCAACTGGAGTAGGTATTCATTAAGTGTTGCATTGAACAGATGACTGGATATATGCATGACTGAATAAATGAAAAACAGATGGATGAACGAACAAGCTCAGGGAATATTTACTGAACACCCTGTAGATACCAGATGCTGCGCTGGACGTAGATACAGAAGTGAACCCCAGAGACTTGTGAGAACCCATAGAGATCACGTTCTATTGTGGGCAAAAGACAGAACAAAGCAAATAAACAAGTTAAAGAAAAATTCCAGCCAGGGGTAAATGCTATAAAGGAACAAGAATTCCAGTAGAATGTTTGGATCTTTGGAAGAGAACTTTAGAAATAACCTTTCCTCTATCCTATCCACATGCTACATTGTTGTCAATTTCATTATTTTCAAAGCTAATTTTCAACAATTCTCACCCATTGACCACTGTCTAAAATGACCCTTCTCTGATCACAGAGTAAACCCCAAACTCCTTGGCTCAGAGGGCATGCTCTTCATGCTTCTATTAACAAATTGGTCGACCAGACATACACCAGGGTCCTAGCCTGGGTGGAGACCCCCTGTCTCGGCCAGAGAGGTTCTTTTTCCGATCTGATTCAATATAACAAAACCGACATTGAGACTGGAACAGCACAGGCTTTATTCAATGGCCAAAGAATGGAGAAGCAGGAACCTAGTTCACAAATTAACTCCTCAAGCCAATTCAGGCAGAGACCATATACAGAAGAGGGTCAAGGTAAAAGGGAAGGATTTGGAAAGAGTGGGAAGAATATTCACGAGTTATCCAAGAACAAGGGCATGGTTTGGACTAGGAATTGATGCAACTCTCCTTTTTAGTCCTTGTTTGAGCTTTCTGGTTGTTGTCATGGCAATTGTCAACTGCCATGGCACCTGTGGGTGTGTCATTTAGCTAATGTACTACAATAAGCCTATAATGAGGCTCAAGGTCAACTGGAAGTCAACTTTCTGCCATCTTGGACATCATTGGTTCTAACTGGTTCTTGTTTTTTCTCTTTGCAGCTTCCTCCTGACACTTAGATAAGAGAATTGGTTTCTATTCGAGGGAGGGGCAGAGGTATGATCCTGGGGGGACAGCCTTGGTAACACTTGTCCTTCGACATCATCTCCAACACTTCCCCTACAATCGGAGTTTTGAGACAATTGATACCTCCCCTATTTTCCCAAGCACGTTGAGCATTTATTAAAAAAGAGCCACGGCTTTTTCAACTATGAGAACGCCTTACTTCTCACTGTCTTCCTAATCAAATTCTGTCTGCTCCCTCATACCTCCTATATCTACTTCCAGACCCTTTTCAATCATTTCCCAAATCATGAAATAGAGTTTCTTACCACCATCTGCTGACATGACCTAGCACTTTGTCCCAGTTTAGCTGCATATCTAACAAACCACACTGAAAACTTTTCAGAGGCAGGACACAGGTGAGCTTTCATCTTCATATCCTCAGTGCTCAAGACAGTGAATGGCACAAAGTATATGATTGATTGACGGAGGGATGGATGAATGAATGAATGAGAAAAGCTTCTTCCTTTCTCCTTAGTAGGAAACCCCTGCCCAACAGGAGATTGTATGAGCCATCTGGAGTCCTTCAGTTGCCTTCCAACACAGACAGGTCCAGAACTGACTTGCAGTACGTTATTTTACCTAAGCTGGACTAGAGCCCTTCTTAGGAGCTTTTGGACTGAACTTGGTTGGAAAAGATTCTTTTCCATCCTTATTACAGAGTTGCACAGATATGAGCTTCAATCTACTCGCGGCCATGGTCCCTATTTTGTGAAGAAGCTTATCTGGAGAAATAAAACGGATGCATAGAAACAAGAAACAGGAGCAAGTGTCCAGTCACAGTTTCATCTCTGGTTCCAATCATCCTGAAGCCCCCAACCTTCTAAAGATTAGTTTATGAGATTTTATGAGATCCAAGATATTATCCTCCTTTCCACCTTTTTTTCTGCAAGTCGAATTCAGTCCTCACCCAGGGACAATTTTACCCTGAGGGTAAAAGACTTTCCAGGGGACGTTTAGCAATGTCTGGAGACATTTTTGGTTGTTACAACTCAGGCAAGTGGTTGTCTCTGGCATCTAGTGGGTAGAGGTTAGGGATGCTGATAAACACTGTATAATGCACAGGATGGACCCTCACGACAAAGGATTATCAGACCGCAAATGACAGGGTTGAGAAACCCTGAATTAGTAAGAACTCAAGGCTTATAACAAGGATTCTAGTTGGTGCATTCATGCCTGGGACTTGGGAAGGCCACACCCTGAGGCAGCAGGCTACACTCCACCCTGTGAAGCAAACCTACCAAGTAACATCTGCAAGTCAACCTCCGAAACATGCATCCTACAAAGGGGGCATCTCCATGTTAGAGTCACTGACTTCTATTTGTTCATGGCCTTCCCTGGCATGCAGGTGAAAAACACTTTTCTTCCCTTCTTAATTTTGCTCTCTTCAGGCAAGGTTCCCCCATGATCTTGACCTCTGAAGTTAAACAAATAAAAACAGGACTTATTAGCCTTGGTTTTTTAAACAACTCCATCAACGTTCCAGTTTATGTAGGCTGGAGAGGTGGGCCTATTGATTTGACTTGAAAGAACTCCTTCTTCCTGGACAGTAGACGTCTACTGTTCTGCAATTTGCAGCCTCTGTGCTGTCAGACAGGCCTGTGTCTCCCCAAAACTTTATCGATCGGTGAGGCCACTGATGTTTTAATGAACCCATTACAATGCAGAATATGAGCAGCCTTGTATTGATTCAACCCCAAGGGACGCCTTCTTTATAGAGAAAGCCCCCCTCTAAACGCATCCCATTTCATTTTGCCTTTGCGTTGTTTCGTTTTGCTACTCATTTCATTTTCTGCACACAGTGAAATGAGATGCTTGACATCCATCTGGCTCCACGTGGAAGTGTTTGCTTCCAAACGCTTCCCCAGAGGGTCAAAGCCCCTGACTGATCTTAGTACGTTCACTTCAACCTTTCAGCATTCATGAAGAAATGGGAGTTCAGTCATGATTCAGGGAGTCGTCCCACTAACGCAGCAGCCAATTAAAACATCCATGAAGTTCGTTAAGTGTTTCTTTAATGCTTATCATCATGCTTTCTCATAGCTGACAAAGCACAGACCCTGCAGTGGGATGAAGGGGACTCAAACCTCATTTTACTTGTTTAGTTCATGAATGATCTGGGCATGTAAACTTCCAGAGCCTTGGTCTCTTACTGTGAAATGGAGAAAAAATCAGTTATATCCTAGAGGATTGCTGTATCCATCACTTTAAAAACCGGGTGCCTGAGAATCACTCAGCAAATTCAGTTCTCTACCTTCCTGGTTGCTGTAAAGAAAAGATGATCTGAAAAAACTTGGGAACTTTAGAAAAATCGCATATTGGCCCTAAAACAAACCAAAGGACCCTTCCATTGCATAGAATGAGTATTTTGAAAAGATTAAGAAACCAAGGCAAGGACCTACTGCATAGCACAGGGCTAAATATATGTATATATATATATATATATATATATATATGTACACACACACACTCAATATTCTGTAATAATCTATATGGGAAAAGAATCTGAAAAAGAATAGATATATATGTATAACTGAATCACTTTGCTGTACACCTGAAACTAACACAACATTGTAAATCAACTATATTGCAATATAAAATAAAAATAAAATAAAAAGGGAGAGGACCTCCCTGGTGGCTCAGTGGTTAACAATCCGCCTGCCAACGCAGGGTACACGGGTTTGAGCCCTGGTCCGGGAAGATCCCACATGCCGCGGAGGAACTAAGTCCGTGCACCACAACTACTGAGCCTGTGCTCTGGAGCCCGTGAGCCACAACCACTGAGCCTGTGAGCCACAACTACAGAAGCCCGTGCACCTAGAGCCCGTGCTCCGCAACAAGAGAAGCCACCACAGTGAGAAGCCCATGCACCGCAACGAAGAGTAGCCCCCGCATGCAGCAATGAAGACCCAGCGCAGCCAAAAATTAAAAAAATAAAAAATAAATAAATAAATAAATGCTTGGACAGATGAAACAACTAGCCCAAGGTCACGGAAAGTGTAGTAGAACCAGGATTTGAATCTATGTCATGTGGCTCCAGACTCTGCACTCTGATGCATAGACATCTGTGCAGGGTATCTACCCACATATAACCACAGTTCTAAAGACTGTTGGAAATGCATTATCACCAATATAAAATAGAAAGGAATGGAGTATTTGATGGCGAGATTAAAATAGGGGCACAGAACTAAGGAAGAAACAGAAAGGCCAGGGGGAGAGGTAGCAGATGGACTATGGGGGATAGACTGAATGTTTACACAACCTGATTTAAGAATCAAAAGGAGGTTCCAGCAGTGGTTGAGAGTCCGCCTGCCGATGCAGGGGACACGGGTTCGTGCCCCGGTCCGGGAAGATCCCACATGCCGCGGAGCGGCTGGGCCCGTGAGCCATGGCCGCTGAGCCTGCACGTCCGGAGCCGGTGCTCCGCAACGGGAGAGGCCACAACAGTGAGAGGCCTGCGTACCGCAAAAAAAAAAAAAAAAGTCTCCTGGACTCCCGGTAGCAAGCAGAGCGAAGGAGGTATCAGGTCCCTCCTGGAATGTAGAATGAGTACAAATGTGCCCCGTGGTCCTCAGGCCACCTGTCCGGGAGCTGCCCACTCATCTGGGCTACACCAGGCAAAGGGCCAGGCCACTGCTTCGTTCAGTGCCCGCTAGCGGGGATTCCTCAGACAGGAAAACTTGAGTCGCCTGCACACATCCTTAGATGCACCCCACTCTCTCCTTTGCAAGCACTCCACTGCTGAAGTGTGTTACGGAAAAATCAGCTTTCTGAGATGGAGCCCCGAGGTAGGGCCAAGCTCCACGCAGCAGGTGCGGTCAAGGGCCAGCCAGCTCTACATGCCACGGCTAAGGGGAGTCTGAGAGGTTGGAACCAAGTGACTGCAGGACAGTCTGCAGCATTTTGTGTTAGAACAAAGGTTACAGAGGGAGCATTGGACAGCCTTAATGCTGTGACTATTAGCATCTTTTAAAGTTTAGTAAAAGGAGTCCAATAAGGGCTGAATGTATCTAAGCTCTGGCCACTTCTGTCCTCAACACACCTGGACAGTGGTCTCTAGTTTAGGTTTTTAACATCCCAGAGACATAACCGGGGAGCCCCCTGAGTTATTTTCAGGAGCAGAAATGCTGCTGCTGTTGATAATAATAATCACGATGATGACAACACATCTGCGTCATGATTTGCATCTTACAAATTGTCAATTATATGAAATGTCTCACCCACTGCTTTGCCCATTATGCCTCAAGAAGCACCTGGAAGCACGGACCCTTGTTGAGTGACCGACTGATAAATAATGATATTACATCATATTCATAGAATAACAGGGCTTGGGAGATAGACCGAGCTTACCTTTTCTGTTAAGAGGAAAAGCCGAGATTCTTAGAGTTGAATTGACTTGCTGAGGGTCATGGAGTCACTGGCCAAGAGAGGAGCCTCACTTTTCTGTATTAAAGGCAAAATAGAGTGTGGCTACGAGCATGAAGGGTAGGACACCCCGTGCCTGGGTTCAAACTCCAGCCCCACCACTCACCTCTTGTGTGGACACTGCACGTGAACCCAGAGGGAGCTGCCGACATTCCCCAGAGGTGACGTCAGGTTCTACTTAGTGACCAATTTCCTTTCCATTTCTGAGCAAGCAGCTGGTCACATTAGATTTCCTCTGACAGCCCATCCATCAGAAGACACTCTGCCTCACCTTTACCCATCAGAGACCGCATTTGAAACTAAGATGCTTCCCTGGGGCAGGGAAAGCTTTAACATGTTGATGTAACTTCTTTGAGCACTTTAGCATCTCATTAGTATCTGGTCCAGCTGATACTGAAGCCTGAAAACTTAATAACTGCAGAGGAAGTTGGCAGGCGCTCTCTTCCAGGGCAGCAATAGTGTTTTATTTATTTCTCTCTGAGAACGAAAATAATCCGGTCCCAGGCTGATGACGCTTGACTGGTCTATGGTGTTCCTGAAACCAAGGTTCCTTGGCAAGCAATACAGTCCCTAACAACACAAAGACATGAGCCCATTCTTTAGTCTGAAAGACTGACTCTCAAAGGTTATTATATAATCACACCCCGGAAACCGCAGTTTTCTTCCTTCCCCAAAAGACCTTCAAAGAACCTTAGTAAGAAGAAGAAAATGGCCTTATAGGGGATGTGGCTGGAAACACAAGCGTTTTGAAAATTCAGAAAAGCTAACTCCAACAAACTGATCCCTTTGATGGAAAAGCAGTAGCCGGGGGTACTTTTTCTAATAGTTTTTTTTTTTTTTTGCGGTACGCGGGCCTCTCAATGCCGTGGCCTCTCCCGTTGCGGAGCACAGGCTCCGGACGCGCAGGCTCAGCGGCCATGGCTCACGGGCCCAGCCGCTCCGCGGCATGTTGGATCTTCCCTGACCGGGGCACGAACCCGTGTCCCCTGCATCGGCAGGCAGACTGTCAACCACTGCACCACCAGGGAAGCCCTCTAATAGTTTTAAGAATGCTCTATATCTACAAAACACACTGAAAATTCAGTCATGCACAGAGCTGATCAGGGGCAGCTCTGGAGCCAGCAAGCACCTATGGGTACCTAGGGGTCCACCACCTATTAGCTGGGTGATTTGAGGTGAGTTACGTAATGTCTCCACATCTGTAAAGTCACACAATAAATACTATTTTTTGTGTAATACCTACCTCAAAAAGATCTGTGGCTTGAAGGAGTCAATATATCAAATATGCTTATAATAGTGCCTAGTGCCAGCTTAGAAATTATTAACCATTTCTTTTTTTTAAATTTATTTTTGGCCACGTTGGGTCTTTGTTGCTGGGCGCTGGCTTTCTCTAGTTGCGGTAAGCGGGGGCTACTCTGTTGCTGTGCGCGAGCTTCTCATTGCAGTGGCTTCTCTTGTTGCCGAGCACGGGCTCTAGGCACGCGGGCTCAGTAGCTGTGGCTCGCGGGCTCTAGAGCACAGGCTCAGTAGTCGTGGCTCACAGGTTTAGTTGCTCCGAAGCATGTGGGAATCTTCCCGGACCAGGGCTCGAACCTGTGTTCCCTGCATTGGCAGGCGGATTCCTATCCACTGCGCCACCAGGGAAGCCTGATTATTAACCACTTCTTTTCATTAGCCTTATTATAACCCTCTACGGGCAGGAGGCAAAGATAGGCCATCCTGGGGTCTCACAAATCTCTCTGTACATCATTCTGCTCAGAGAAGGTCATCAATATCTATTCAATATGGTGGAACGAAAGCGTTTTATTAAATCATAATCTCTCAGGTCTCAAGCCCAAGTCAAACCATGAATGAGGTGTTTCCAAGTACCAATCCACGCCTCTATGATGATTCTCAATGTCAGGACATTCACTGGAAATGTTCTAGCAAAGACTATGTGACCACTCAGGCACTCACTACATCTTTGGATAATGTTATGGGCTGAATTGTGTCTCCCCGAAATTCTTTTTTTTTTTTCTGATATAATTTCTCCTGTTTATTTTATGTTTTTCATTCTTTTATTAAGGTATAGTTGATTTACAATGTTGCTTTAATTTCTGTTGTACAGCAAAGTGAGTCAGTTATACATATATATATACATTCTTTTTTTAGTATTCTTTTCCATGATGGTTTGTCACAGGATCTTGAATATAGTTCCCTGTGCTATACAGCAGGACCTTGTTGTTTATCCATTCTGTATAGAATAGCTTACGTCTGCTGACCCAAACTCCCCACTCCATCCCTCCCCCAACCCCCTCCCCCTTGGCAACCACAAGTCTCTATGTCTGTGAGTCTGTTTCTGTTTCATAGATAAGTTCATTTGTGCTATATTTTAGATTCCACAAATAAGTGATATCAGTTGGTATTTATCTTTCTCTGTCTGACTTCCTTCACTTGGTGTGATAATCTCTAGTTGCATCCACATTGCTGCAAATCTCCCTGAAATTCTTACGGACTGAATTATTGAAGTCCTAAGACCTTTAGGGAAGTAATGAAAATGAAATGAGGTCATAAGGGTGGGCCCTAATCTAGTAGGACTTGTGTCCTTATAAGAAGAGGCAGAGACACAAAAGACCACTCTTCCTTCCTTGGATTAGGGCTCAAATCGGTTGCCTTTTAACTTCTACTTAAACTTTTAAGTGGAATTCACTTAAAAAAAAAAAAAAAAAGACTCCATTGACATGATGGCCCTTCCAATCCTTAAGAAGAGTTTCCATCCCTTCTTCGTCCCAGCCATGAGCCTTCTTCTTTTCTCACCCGGTAAACACTGATGCTTTCTTTCATTGTTTCTCCTGTGGTTTCATGTCTGGGGCCCTCGGCACCACCATGAACACCTCTTAAAGAACACACTGCAATGCATCAGAGCTCGTCACATTACCTGACTGACAGAGGAGGCACAAAGGGACAAGGGACATGAAGTCTGATTCCTGCATTGGCCAAAGCAAGAGTATTCAGGGCTCACACACCATAATCCGATGGGTCTTAGAGTGTACATTTTTGATAGAGCAAGTGCTTATTTTGCAAATGAGTTATTTAGGGATACTCTTTATTTCCTCAACGACTCAGATCTTTCTTGAAATCCTGGTCCTGCCCATTCGACCTTTTCATGGCTCACTCTTGACAGAGACCGGTTACAGAGTTCACATTCCTCTGAGCTATCGTATTAGAAAACAATCAGAATAAGTGTGAAGAGAAATGGCACGTGTAATTATAGTGCTAACTTAACCTTCTCAACAATGTACGTGGTAAGTACTCTTTTTCTTCTCTTTTATATAGATGATTTGCTTTACATTGATATTAAATTGGGAACTGATAGCTACTTGTCAACAGAACAGAAAATGTGGAGTGAAAATCTGAAAACATGATAATTGAGCTAGAGAAGGTGAAGCATTGTCATGTTTTACATGTATTTTTTGTTCCTTCTAAATAAAATTGATGTTTTTTGTTTTATTTTGTTTACTTTTATTTATTTATTTATTTATTATACAGCAGGTTCTTATTAGTTATCTACTTTGTACATATTAGTGTATATATGTCAATCCCAATCTCCCAATTCATCCCACCACCACCCTCCAACCCCGCTTTCCCCCTTAGTGTCCATACATTTGTTCTCTACATCTGTGTCTCTACTTCTACCTTGCAAACTGGTTCTTCTGTACCATTTTTCTAGATTCTACATATATGCGGTAATATAGGATATTTGTTTTTCTATTTCTGACTCACTTCACTCTGTATGACAGTCTCCAGGTCCATCCACGTCTCTACAAATGACCCAATTTCGTTCCTTTTTATGGTTGAGTAATAGTCCATTGTATATATGTACCATATCTTCTTTATCCATTCTTCTGTTGATGGGCATTCAGTTGCTTTCATGACCTGGCTATTGTAAATAGCACTGCAATGAACATTGGGGTGCACTGTCTTTTTGAATTATGGTTTTCTCTGGGTGTATGCCTAGTAGTGGGATTGCTGGGTCATATGGTAGTTCCATTTTTAGTTTTTTAAGGAACCTCCATACTGTTCTCCATAGTGGCTGTATCAATTTACATTCCCACCAACAGTGCAAGAGGGTTCCCTTTTCTCCACACCCTCTCCAGCATTTGTTGTTTGTAGATTTTCTGATAAGGCCCATTCTAACCAGTGTGAGGTGATACCTCACTGTAGTTTTGATTTGCATTTCTCTAATAATTAGTAATGTTGAGCAGCTTTTCAGGTGCCTCTTGGCCATCTGTATGCCTCCTTTGGAGAAAAGTCTATTTAGGCCTTCTGCCCCTTTTTTGATTGGGTTGTTTGTTTTTGTAATATTGAGCTGCATGAGCTGTTTATATATTTTGGAGATTAATCCTTTGTCCGTTGATTCATTTGCAAATATTTTCTCCCATTCCGAGGGTTGTCTTTTCGTTGCTTATAGTTTCCTTTGCTGTGCAAAAGCTTTGAAGTTTCATTAGGTCCCATTTGTTTATTTTTGTTTTTATTTCCATTACTCTAGGAAGTGGGTTACAAAAGATCTTGCTGTGATTTATGTCAAAGAGTGTTCTTCCTATGTTTTTCTCTAAGAGTTTTAGAGTGTCTGGTCTTACATTTAGGTCTTTAATCCATTTTGAGTTTATTTTTGTGTATAGTGTTAGGGTGTGTTCTAATTTCATTCTTTTACATGTAACTGGCCAGTTTTCCCAACATGACTTATCAAAGAGACTGTCTTTTCTCCATTGTATATTCTTGCCTCCTTTATCAAAGATAAGTTGACCATATGTGCATGGGTTTATCACTGGGCTCTCTATCCTGTTCCACTGATCTGTATTTCTGTTTTTGTGCCAGTACCATACTGTCTTGATTACTGTAGCTTTGTAGTATAGTCTGAAGTCAGGGAGCCTGATTCTTCCAGCTCCATTTTTTTCCCCCTCAAGACTGCTTTGGCTATTCGGGTTCTTTTGTGTCTCCATACAAATTTTAAGATTTTTTGTTCTAGTTCTGTAAAAAATGCCATTGGTAATTTGACAGGGATTGCACTGAATCTGTAGATTGCTTTGGGTAGTGTACTTATGTTCACAATATTGATTCTTCCAATCCAAGAACATGGTATATCTCTCCATCTGTTTGTGTCATCTTTGATTTCTTTCATCAGTGTGTTATAATTTTCTGAGTACAGGTCTTTTACCTCCTTAGGTAGGTTTATTCCTAGGTATTTTATTCTTTTTGTTGCAATTTTGAAAGGGATTGTTTCTTTGATTTCTCATCTTTCGTTGTTAGTGTATAGGAATGCAAGAGATTTCTGTGCATTAAAATTGTAGTCATTCATCCATGCACCAAGTATTATCTGAACTTATACTCTTGTCAAATTTCTGTTCTGGGCATGAAGATGATAAATAAAGAAACAATCAAAAGGTACAGAGATCAAGCTTGGAAGAGTCCATTCTTACCAGGGAGATTAAACAATCACAAATAGATATTTCAGATATCCATTAAGGAAAGGAAGCCTTGAGGAACTGGGGGTGAAAATAACTCATTAAAGTTGACACAAAAGTATAGATGTGGG
>NW_021703765.1:83048992-83113504 GCF_005190385.1 Monodon monoceros | reverse complement strand
AATGCAGGGGACACAGGTTTGAGCCCTGGCCCGGGAAGATCCCACATGCCGCAGAGCAACTAAGCCCGTATGCCACAACTACTGAGCCCCCATGCCACAACTACTGAAGCCTGTGCAACTAGAGCCCGGGCTCTGCAACAAGAGAAGCCAGCACAATGAGAAGCCCGCGCACCACAACAAAGAGTAGGCCCTGCTCGTTGCAACGAGAGAGAGCCTGTGTGCAGCAATGAAGACCCAACGCAGCCATAAATAAATAAATAAATAAATAAATAGTTTAGATGTGGAGAGAAGTTCTTAGGAGCAGAACTAAGGTTTCCATGAAAAAAGGAAGAACTTCAGCCCATGTTTTGCAAGGTCAGCTCCTGTCCAAGTTTCCAGCTGCCCTGTGGATTTCCGACTTGCCTCGCTAGCACCTCCGACTGCACAGACCAATTCCTTGCAATTCTTTTCTTAAGACATGCACGTACTACTGGTTCCACTGGGCGGGCAGAGTTGAAGCACTGGCTGCCCAGGGGCACAGCCAAGATTGGACCAAAAACGCTTAGAAGTAAATGCTTACTGTTGTAGCTGCCATGGTATTGCTGCAGCCAGCCATGTCTCGTGATAAATGAAGTTAAAATTTTATCTTAACTAACCCAAAAAACTAGCCCTTTGCATGTAAAAAATCAAATTCCTAAAAATTGGATTCAATCAAACAAACAAACAAGCAAAAATGCCCAACAAAACTGATTAAATGTGTTTTGCACGATGTGAAGTTCTGTTGGTAGGAGAAATATACAAGGAGATCCAACGCTCATAAATACTGACCACGAGGCCTGTGGTTGATTATACACTGGATTCTCCTGTGTTCAGAAAGGCCCAGGAGTCATAACCAACTCTGAAATCTGTTTGCTCGTATTCTGTCTGCTGGCTTCCCTGTGCCAGCCTCTGAAGGGGACTTTCATGATAACTTTACTTCATTTTTCTCTCTTTGCCCTCAGATGTTGTGATTGAGCTATGATTGATAAAACTTCAAGAGAGCTGTAAACTTCAGCCCGAGAGAAACTAGGGTTTTGGCTATAGCTTAAATCATGATTTTTAATTGTAGTGCTGAGCCTTAGATATCTCTGAAGTCTGCCTAGCCCACCATTTAAACTCTATTTTTGTGGTCTTTGATAACATGTTATCCTGTTGTCCTGGCAGTAGACGCTTTCGAAATCCAGCTACCTGCTGGTCCCTGAAGAAAATGAAGAGAGACACTTCTAAAAAGACAGTACTTGAAGGAAAATTCAATAAAAATTCAGCCGGGCTCAAAGCACAGTTGTTGTGTCAAGGGGGTAATAGCTAATACGGGGAAAAGGGAAAAACAGGAAGAAACTCCCATTATCACTCTACCTGCGGAAAGAGAACATCCATCAGTAGTGAAGATGAACTAGATAGTAACACCCACCTATCCGACCCCTCTAAGGGGTGACTGCAAAGAAGATGGTGGGCTGGTGGGCTTTACGTATTGTTCAGCAAGTTTTCTTGATCGAGTCTCTCTTCATAATTTGTACAACAGAATATAAAACAGATGAGTCTGCAGCCCCTCCGTGGAAAGCCTGAAGCTGGAGAAGTGACACTAAACACAAATGTTCCCCCTGGAAAGTGGGGGGAACTGAACGAAGAAAAATCCAAGAAATTGGAAAACGCACGAAGGTAAAGACCAACTTTCATGTCTGGCACATGGTATGTGGTCATCCCATGAGTGTTAAATGGATGTGAAGCCATCAAACAATGCTGTTCGAAATACTCGTTAGGAATTTCTCTTTTCCTGATAGCCATCCCCGTGGTAACAGCAAGAGGGACCTTGGCTGCCATGTTGGGAAGAATGACCCTGCCCACCTTGGCCACCTTTGATTGGTCCATGGGTGAACACATGACCCAAACTGGGCCAATGAGACAACAGCAGTGCAGTTAAGGGATGAAGTCTGTCTTAGCTCTATTTTTGAGAGGTAGAGACATAAACTTAGCAGCAGTTGGTGGCTCCACAAACTGAAAAGCAGGGAAAGTTGTTCTGTAGGAAGAGCAATAATGAGAGACAAATGCAGAGAGAAGCAGAAATAAAGCTTCAAGGCTGGTTCCAGGTCATTCTTGAGTAAGGGATGGTTAATTTCCTGCCCTTGATGTCCAGGAGACGCTCTGCCATCATAATAACAAAAATCAGTGCTCTTTCAGCTTGAATCCGCAGGGAGGCTTGCTGACATGGAGTCTCTACATTTTTTATATAATCCTGAAGTATTTAAGACATTTTTCACTTATCAGTGACAGACAAACACCATAGCCTACACGACCAGCTCACAGCCTTGGCCTCACTGCTAGGAAGGTCAGATGAGTCATTACAGGAGGCACTGAAGCGGGGAGGGGTAAATTGGGAGACTGGGATTGACATATACACACTACTATGTTTAAAATAGATCAACAGCAAGGACCTACTGCACAGCACAGGGAACTCTACTCAATACTCTGTAATGACCTATATGGGAAAAGAATCTAAAGAAAAGTGGATGTACGTATATGTATAACTGATTCACTTTGCTGTACAGCAGAAACCAACACAACATTGTAAATCAACTAGACCCAATAAAAATTAATTTAAAAAAAAGAGGCTCTGAAATAAGAATCACAGGACGTGGGTTCATCTCTCAGCTATGCTGCAAGTTTCCTGGGTGATCCCAAGCCAACAAGAATCTCGCTGGTCTCCAGTCCCTCATCTGTAAAACTGGGCATCATAATGGAGCCTGTTGGACTTCTGAAGGATGGAGAGTGATGTGACCGTGATGAGAGGTGGGGGGAAGGTACAAGAGGGAGAGAGGGAGGGGAGTGGAGAGGATGGGGGAGAGAAGAAAGAATCATTATATTGACAAGTAGAGAAAAAAGACAGTTTTGAGCTCTGAAAGGAGCAAGAGTCACCAACAAAAATGTCCCCAAAGACCAAGCAGGTGATGGGCAGAGGTGAAGACGGAAGAAACAACAGTGCCCCCAGAGGGAGGTACTATTATTACACCCATTTTACAAAAGAGGAAACTGAGGCTCAGAGAAAGAAGTGACTTAGCTAAGGTCACACCTGGTCCGACGCTGAGCTGGGACTTGCCAAACTCCAAAGCACACGCTCTTAACCGATGCCCCGGAGCCACAGTAATTGAGGTTGGAGGTCAAGTGTGATTGTCTTTGCTGTGTTGGTATCTCAGTAGGACTGTACCACGTCCCAGTGAATAAAAAATATGAGAGGCTTGAGTCGATTCCATTCATGGCTGAGTCTCTCTCTCTATTGGATAGATAATAAAGAACAGGCAAAGTCAAGTCGAGATGTCTTCTATCACTCAGTGCCAACCTCCATCAGCAGGCTCTGAATTGGGAGACAGGCATTTGTCAGGCTTCTGTGGGTGGGTAAAGGATGAGGAATCTCCCGGTTCCGTACCAAGAAGGACCAGCAGAGTACTCTGTGAAAGAACCCTCATCAGAGTGAGTGAGAGAGAAAGAAAACGGGAGATGGGCAGACAGAGAGAGACAAAGAAACTGAGACAGAAAGAGAATGCGCCCGTTCAAATAAAGCCAAGGAACAAAGCAACAGCAGGCAGAGGAAACACACATTTAGCCACAACTAGAGAGACAGCTAGAGAGAGTGAAACACAGGCTGCAATGCAGAGAACATGGAAGCTGAGACACAAAGAAAGCGATAAAGACAGAGTCACAGAAACAAAGCAGAGAGAGAAAGGGAGAGGGAAATACAGAGAAACTAAATGCACAGCAACCCTCAAAGGAGGCGCCATCATCATGCCCATTTTACAGGATAGAAAATTGAGGCTCAGAGGTGGTTACCGGTGTGCCCAAGGCCAACATCTAATAAGCAGCGGGATGGGGATGGTCGAGTGCCCAGCTTCAAAGAACCAGCTCTCGGCTAATGCTCCACATAGCTTGATGAAGATCGTTTTGTGAGGGGAAGTGGTTTCTACAGTCCCAGAAGTGGCAGGTCAAATGTGATCATTTTGTTCGTGTTGGTAAAAGCCTCTTTCAGTCAAGCTCAAGGGGAGTCAGCGGTTCTCTTATGTTCACCTGCTCTGGTCTCCATCCACATGGCTCTGAGTAGGAGATGCAGCTCAAGATGGATGTTCCTGTCTGTCTCCTCTGTTTAAAAGTCAGTTAATTTCTGGTTCTGGACCAGAGAGGAGCAGCAGAGGATTCCTTAGAAAGGCCTCTTCTCTGAGTGGTGGGAGGGAGAAGAAACGGAAGACAGAGCAGCATTCGGAGTGATGGACTGAATACCGGATCCACACGCTAATCCCTGGAATCTGCAAATGTCACCTTCATGGCTAAAAAGGGACTTACAGATGTAATTAAGTTCAGAGTCTTGAGATGGGGATAAGATTATCCTGGAATATCCAGGCAAATCCTGAATACAACTGCATGGATCCTTATAGGAGGTGGGCAGAGGACGATGTGGCACAGATAGAAGAAACCCGTTAGTTTCCTGGGGCCGCTGTAACAAATCACCGTACAATGCGTCACTTAACAGAAACATATCTGCTCACAGCTCTGGGGGTCAAAAGTCCAAAATCTGTGTGACTTGGCGGAAAGCAAGGTCAGCAGGGTGGCGTTTTCTCCAGAAGCTCCAGGGGAGAATCTGGTCCTCTGGTCCCCTTGGTTTGTGGCCGAAGCACCCCAATCTCCACTTCCGTGTTCACCTGAGCTGTTCTGCTTGTATCCGTCACCTGCTTGGTCTTTGGGGACATCTTTATTGGTGACTCTTGCTCCTTTCAGAGCTTGAAACTGTCATTTCCTCTACTTGTCTCTATCATGATCCTCTCTTCTCTCCTCCTCCCTCCCTCCCAAATCCCCTCCCTCTCCTTCCTTTTCCATCCTCTCTCTCTCCCTCTTGCACTCTCCCCCCACCTCTCACCATGGTCAAATCACTCTCCATCCTTTGGTGAAACTTTGGTGACCTGGGGAGTGGAGATTGGGGTGAGGCGGCCACAAGCTGAGGCAACCAGAGGACCTGATTCTCCCCTGGAGCCTCTGGAGGGAGCTTCATGCTGCTGACCTTGATTTTGGCCCAGTCAAGCTGAGTCTGGACCTTCTACCTCCATAACTGTGAAAGGATATGTTTCTGTGGTTTTGAGTCATCCACTGTGTGGTGATTTGTTACAGCGGCCCCAGGAAACTAATACGCCATCAGACCGAGAGAGAGAAGACAGCAAATACACAAGCTGAAAGACTGGTAGGAGGGAAGGATAGACAAATAGAGAAACAAGAATAAAAGAGAGACTGGGAGAAAATGTCAAGAACACCTAAGTTTAAACGTGGGTGGATTCTGCATTTTATGCTCAGCCTTCCATAATTCAGGTGGGTCCTGCCGATTCACATACCCCAGCATCAACACTGAATAATTAGTGTCTGAGTGTTTATCTCTAATTCCTTCCCGGTACCTGAATCTATTAGTGGTTCAGTCAAGCTCTGCCTAATTACATCTGTAACCTGCTAATACAAGCATCTTTGTTGATTGAAGGAATCTTCTTATCCAGCTTAGACCAAATTAAAATTTAACATGACACCAAGTTGCCACCAAACTAGCATGCAAAATTTATCAGTCATTTAATTAACACCCAAACCTGATTAGACAGAGCTACTGAGAGAAATACTCCAGAAGACAGGCATACAACTCAAGTTCACAACAATGACCTCACTGAAGGGTGAGTGAGCCCTGCTGTAAGACTCCTGCAACTGGTTACTGGTGGGTCCAGGCACAGGGGAGAACGCAGCTGGGTCTTTGACTGGTTCCCATCCCTTGGACAAGTCCTGTCTCTGGGTGTCTGGATCAAGAGATTGGAAAGGAGAGGGAACCAGAGAGAGAGAGACAGTGACAGAAACAGACATAGAGGGAGAGGGAGAGAGAGAGAAATAGACTGAGAACCTAATGCCTAAATAGAGTCAAAGAAGCAGAAAGACAGACAGGAAGACATCAAGCAGGAAGAGAGAACACACAGAGGAAGACAGAGTCAACAGAGAGAGACAGAGGAAGAATGAGGAAGCCAGACTGATTTTAAAAAGAGAGAGAGTTAATCTAGGAGAGAAGATGACAGCTAAGGACACAGAAAGAAATAAAACCCAACAGAACAGGGAGACAGCAAGACACATCAAGAGATACAGAGAGATAGAGAGTCAAAGAGAAATACAGAAGCAGAGGCATCCCTCTGACCCAGGGATGCCTGCTGTCAACATCCTGCAGTGCCCCGGGCTCCCTGGAGGACCACTGGCCCATCCACACCTGGAACTAAGTGCTCTCTGACTGGCCAGCCAAGGCTGAGTCACCTGAGCCACAGCACTGGGGCCCATCCTTACCCAGCCCTCTCTAAGCTGCATTCCCAGGGCTTTTCCAGGTATCTGGCATGTAATAGATACTCAACAGACACGTGTTAGGAAGAAAGGGGGAGAGGGAGGGATAGAGATAGAGAGGAACACAAAGAAAAGGGATTTTCACAAACTCCTGGGCGGGAGGGCCACTTGCCCATCCCACTTTGTGAAGGAGCTGAGCTTCAGAGGGGCTTGATTTTCTGTCCCCAGGTCATACGGTGGGTGAGTCACACACATTCCAATCCTTGGGCAGATGAGATGCGCACACTTTCTTCAACCATTCATGTTTCATTAGATTTCTCTCTCTTTCCAGACACTTCTTCTCGGAACACCCAGCAGTGGGGTGTGATAGCTCAGAGCCCAGGTTTTAGGACAGTCTGCCGGCTCCAAAAGCTACCTATACTTGGGAGAGTCAATTTCCCCAGTTTTCTCATCTGTAAAATGGATATAAGAGTTTCTATAACTCCTACCATGGAATGATTAATAGTAATAAGGCATTTCAAACATGTAAAAGCACATGTGGCACATAGCTGGTGCTCAGTTAAGAGTAGCTGTTGGAGGAATAAAGACACAGACCTACTAGAGAATGGACTTGAGGATGTGGGGAGGGAGAAGGGGAAGCTGGGACAAAGCGAGAGAGCGGCATGGACATATATACACTACCAAACGTAAAATAGATAGCTAGTGGGAAGCAGCCGCATAGCACAGGGAGATCAGCTCGGTGCTTTGTGACCACCTAGAGGGGTGGGATACGGAGGGTGGGAGGGAGGGAGACGCAAGAGGGAGGGGATACGGGAACATGTGTATATGTATAACTGATTCACTTTGTTATAAAGCAGCAACTAACACACCATTGTAAAGCAATTATACTCCAATAAAGATGTATAAGAAAAAAGACCCAATTGAATACAAAAAAAAAAAAGAGTAGCTGTTGGTTTTATTACTCACAGATCATTGTTCTTCCTGACAAACTCCTACCCATCCTTCAAAACCCCATTTCAATGTTGTCTTTACTTTAAAGCCTTCCCTGATGAAACATTTTCCTCCTGGGAGAATTAGCTCTTTGTCTAAATATGTAACCACATCACTTGTAAAATACCTCCTCTTACATATAGGAACATGGCCAGCAGATATCTCCCAGCTTCACTGTAAAAATCTTGAAGGTAAGTGATGGGTATCATTTAATTTTGTATGCCTAGAATCAGAGTGGGTCTGAAGCACAGAGGGTACTTGAATAACTTAATAAATACAACGATAAAAAAGAACTCTACAACAAGGACCTACTGTAGAGCACGGGGAACTCTACTCAATATTCTATAATAACCTATATAGGAAAAGAATCTGAAAAAGAATGGATATCTGTATATGTATAACTGAGCCACTCTGCTGTACACCTGAAACTAACACAACATTGTAAATCAAGAATACCCCAGTATAAAATAAAAATTAAATTAAAAAAGAAAGAGAACTCTAGGAGGGTGAGCTGTGTGGGGTTGGTCGAATGCAGGTGAGCTGGGGAGCTGCAGGAAAGTGGTGGCAGTTTCTTGGCCAGAGAAGGTCTGAATGTACAACCCCCTCCGCTTTGATCCTGAGCCTGCCCCGCCCTCTCCCATGTCCCACCAAGAAGCAAAGTCCTCTCAGGAGAGTTAGTCTGGCTAAGACATTTAAAAAAATCTCTCTGCATAATGAAAAGAAGGTTGTGTGTCACTATGGGCAAATCTGATGGGAAACTGCTTCTTTCCCCCAAATTCTTTCCGAATTATGTTTCAGAAAAGGCTAAACGAATGTAGCAATAAACCAAATTCTATAAAAATTCTAGCTCTTGTTCTACTAATTGCCACCCACTGGAAGCAGATGCTCTCGGGTGGAGTGTGGGTTCTGGTCCAGCCATCTTTCTACTTAGGCATTGGACACTTAAACAACAGACCCTGTGACTTTGTGCCTATGTCATCATTATTCACCACCTTTTTTTTTTTTTCTTTAGAGGAAGGCACAAGGGGATATGTCTATTGAGCCAGCTTAATATATAAATTAGATGATTTGCTAAATTACAATAATCCAAAGCAATCCTGGCATGCTACCCCAGCACCTTTGAGTCATACTTCGGGGCACAAATACATACGGATGGACCTGCTGGCGGCAGCAGTATTTCTGATTTCTAATGTTACAGCAAAGCCAACTCCATCATTTCTCTGCCAAAGTCTCAGAGCGTGCAAGTGGGCTCATTTCTCAAGGCTGTGTGAAACGGGACAGAAACTAATGAGTCCCTGGCATTTATCTTGCTAGAAAAACACAGTATCTATTGGCCTTCACCTCCATGGAGAGAAAATCTTTCTCATCCTCTGACAAATACTTCAGAAGTTGGGGGAAACTATTTGGCATCCCATTTTGTCCAATGTCTCTTAAATTGAAAAACAACCGCAAACTCCTAATTTAAATTAGGAGTTTGGGATTAACAGATACGCACTAGTATATATAAAATAGATAACCAACAAGGACCTACTGTATAGCACAGGGAACTCCAAAATTTTATAATAACCTATAAGGGAAAAGAATCTGAAAAAGAATACATATATATATATATATATATATATATATATATATATCTAATTGAATCACCGTGCTGTATATCTGAAACTAACACAACATCGTAAATCAACTATACTTCAATAAAAAAATAGCAACACACAAAAAACCCAACAATTTTCTGGGTCCCCCTTATTAATGGGAAGCATAATCTTTAGCATATTATCATGAACATCGTCATAAGGGTCTCATTTTTGCCTCCGAAATTCCACGCCAGAAAATGATCCTTGTTTATGTTCCTAAGAGAAAAGAAATGTAAACTTTACCCTCTCCGATGCTGTCAACACACTGTTCTCTAAAATGTGCCCCTGGGTCTAAAGGGATCCCAGATCTGAGACTGGGCTGTTATGACCCCCCTGCCCAGGCCACGCAGGGGTCAGCGATTATCAGTGTTGATGATGGGGGAACGGTGCCACTGACCACCTCCTCCAGAGATGGAAAGGGAGACTATTTATGGCTGCGTGGGAGCAGGAAACCGAAAGCAGCTTAGCCATTTCCTTCCGTTTGCTGATCCTGGAAGTAAACTCTAAATCCAGTTTGGAAGAGAGGATGGAGACAGTTCCTGAACTGGGGAATTTATACTGTTTAATGTTCAAGGGGCTCGCTGACACCCAGAGTTAATCTAATTTCTCTTTTTTTTTTTTGGCTGTGCCATGTGGCTTGCAGGATCTTAGTTCCCCAACCAGGGATTGAACCCAGGCCCCCTACAGTGGAAGCGCAAGTCCTAACCACCGGACCACCAGGGAATTCCTCTAATCTCCACACGCACATGCAGTGATGGAATTTGGAAATGACTTTCATCAGTTATGCTGAAACTCTCGTGTCAACCCCAGACAACAGAAGAAGTCTTGTGATCTCAGGAGGAGGGATGCTGGCTACATCTAGAAACTGTTGAAGGTGATGACTGTCTTCACTTGACAGGGCAGAAGCTCCAAGAAGCTGGGTGTGTTCC
Source organism: Monodon monoceros (assembly GCF_005190385.1). Taxonomy (NCBI): domain Eukaryota; kingdom Metazoa; phylum Chordata; class Mammalia; order Artiodactyla; family Monodontidae; genus Monodon; species Monodon monoceros. Next base: position 83,103,597 of record NW_021703765.1, on the reverse strand, counting down.
TCAAGGATCCCAAGCTAGAAGGTGGGAGAAATTGGATTCACCTCCCAGCCCCCAGTTTCCTTCAATGGCTCCTCAGGAATCCAGCCACCAAATATCTCAGTCTTTTGTGCAATTTGCCAAGAGATCTGGGAAATGATGTTCATAATCCCCAAGTCCTGTTCAGTTGCTGCTTCATTATTAAATGGAATCTTCATTTGGAGAAATAACCTGATAACTTGTGCAGGATGGTGGACCCAGTCCACCACATGCAACAGCTATGATTAATTGTTTGACCTAAGAAAGCCTGGCATGTGTCTGTGACAGTAATTTGTACCTTCCTTTCCACACCATGGCCTGCCCCTGGGACCCCCTTTGCACCTGTAAGTCTCACAACCACCCTGGGAGGTGGGCAGGGGAGAGATGATTATTCCACCTAAAGAGACAGGGAAACTGGGACACAGAGGTCAGCTGGCTTGGCCAAGGTGAAGCCTGAAGTTTAACATAGTTCTGCCAGAAGGAGAATCTAAGTCCTATGACATCTAGTGTAATATTTTTTCCCTCTGGGAGTTTCTCTCTGGCTCTCTCTCCCTCCTATAAACAGGGTATTTATATAAACCTCACCGGCACACCCCTCACCTGCAGTTCAATACTTACTCAGGGAGCAGATTTTGAGATCCACACCCTTGGTCTGGATCTTTCGCTAAGTGACTTCCTTAAAGTTTTCATTAATTTTACTATGGCGACTAACTCCAGTTCTTTTGTTATGTTACTGTGACTATTAAATATAAAATCTATAGAAATCATTTAAACACACAAAACACAGCCCTCCTCTGAGCAGTTGTGTTTGCTGTTCCCTTGCCTGGAACTGTCACCCCCTGACCTTTGCCAGCTTGGCCACTTCTCCCATCGGAGTCAGACACCCCACCTGGCAGGGTCTCCCTGAGCAGCCGTCCTCTGTAAAGTAGCCTCACCCACCCTGGCCTCTGATCCCATTACCTGGCATTGTTTTCTTTTTGACACGTTTCACTGACTGTGGGTTGAAAACCTCAGGAGCTTTCCAAGTGGAATCTGAAACCAGCTTGGTACCCAGAGGGCAGGGAGAAGCCAAAGGAAAAGGCGGCCACTCCAGACGGGTAGGTGGCAGTTTAACAAGCAGGGAACTTCTCACCTTCAACCAAAATGCTGCTGCATTGGCTTTTTAAAGTCACACGTGCAGATGTCTGTGGTGGCTGATCATCAATGATGCTGATACAAAGAACAGATGTGTGTTCTAAGTGGTGACACAGAGGAGTCCGGCTCCCTGATCAGATCTGGAAATCCTAGGGGAGAAGGAACAGTGGTTTTAACTCATCCTGTCCCCCCTGCCTTACGAACGGTATGCACTTCTCAGGGGCCATGGGTGTCCCTGTGCAGTGTCAACCAGGGATCTTTCTCTGAGCCTCTCAGAATGGCTGACGCATACTCACTCACGCTGGAGGGATGCAGTGGGGGCAGGTGAGCTTGACCTTAGATCTGAAGAAGACACAAAGTCCTTGCCCACCATTGCCCAGATGCTCTCGCCCACGGACACACAGTTTACTATAGGCTTGTCGTCTTCAAAATATGACTTGCTTGATACTTTCCTTTAACTCAGGCCTAACTTCCCAAACGAACTGAACTTGCTGTAAGTAATGGCATCGCAGAATCCTAAGTCTGGTGTATTAGCTTCACTTTGCTTTCTTCTAATGCACTTCATTTATAGGAGTATATACATATAAGGTACATACGCATGTATGTGTGTGTGTCTCTCTCTCTCTATATATATAGACACACACACATAGATACATATTCATACACAAACACATATACACCCTCCCTGTGCACCACCTACATTATTTTATTTTTTTGTTTGTTTGTGTGGGGTTTTTTTGGCTGTGTAGCATGGCCTGTGGGATCTTAGTTCCCTGACTAGGGATGGAACCCGGGCCCACAGCAGTGAAAGTGCAGAGTCCTAACCACTGGACCGCCAGGGAGCACCTACATTATTTTAAAACCTAGAATGGGGTGGGGAGGGATGGAATTGGGAGTTTGGGGTTAGCAGATGCAAACTATTATATAAAGAACAGATAAATAACAAGGTCCTACTGTAGAGCACAGGGAACTATATTCAATATCCTCTAATAAACCAAAATGGAAAAGAACATGAAAAAGAATACATATGCATAACTGAATCACTGTGCAGTACAGCAGAAATTAACACAACATTGTAAATCAACTATACTTCAATAAAACAAATTTAAAAAAAAACCTAGAATGATTAAGGATGCCACACTTTGACAAACACGAATCTTATTGAAAAATGACTCATTTTACTCAAGAGAAGATGTGGGCCAGACAGGAGAAAGGACTTATCCAGGGTCACTTAACTAAAATAATGACACAGCCAGAACTCGAAGCCAGAACTGCTGACTCCCAGTCCAGACCTCTTTTCCCAAGGTCATAAATGCCTGGCCTGACACCCAAAGCTGCACCATCTAAGGTATGAACAGCACCCCCTTGGGATGCATTTGGGTAGAGCGCCACCTGCAGGGCCATACTGGCACACCTGTGGGTGTGTGCAGGTGTGCCCTAGCTGGGTGGTCACTTAGTGGGAGGGGATGTTCAAGCTGCAGCAGGTGGGTTGAAATCCACCGCCTTAAGTTTCCTTCCCACTTAAGAACTGCCTACCCAAGACGACCCCAAGCTCCAGTCAACCCCCCACGTGTCCTTTCCTGACCCTTCATGGAATGGAAACCCCGTCTTGACCTTTGCAACATGCAGATGTCAAGATGTCAGACTCTAGGACTCCAGAGAATTAAGAAAAAAAAAAAAGTAGTAAAGAAAAGAATAAAACTACTGAACTCTAAAGCCAACCACACCCTATGAGTATGTACAACGTAGAACTTGCGAAGAAACGGAGCGGTGACTTTGTGTGCAAAGGGAGAGAGCCCTTTTGCAGGGCCTTCAGCACAGGTGAAGGAAACTCAGAAGATGATAGGGGGGGTCACTGGTTAGGAGAATTTTAGTTTATTCCCCCCTAATTGGGTTACAACAGATCAGAGCTCTGTGGGACTCAGGGACACAGATTATTCTAGATTGGAGTTCTCAACCACAGGTCACCCAGGGCGTACTGGCAATGTCTGGAGATTTTCGGTCACAACCTGGGGGGGTGGTGGTGGTGGTGGAGGGGACCGGCATTTGGTGGGTGGGATCCAAGGATGCTGCTACACATCCTACAATTCTCAGAATGGCCCCTCTCGGCAAAGAATTATCCAAAGAAAAATGTCGGGACTTCCCTGGAGGTCCAGTGGTTAGGACTCCGTGCTTCCACTGCAGAGGGAACAGGTTCCATCACTGGTTGGGGAACTAAGATCCCACAAGCCGTGGGATGCGACCAAAAAAATAAAATTAAAAAAAAAAGAAAAAAACAAGAAAAAGAAAAATGTCAACCGTGCTGGGGTTGAACAACCCTGAGGTCAAGGGGACAGCTCTGAATTTTACTTGAAGTGACTGTGGGTGCAGCAAACCCACCTCCATCCACCAAAACGTCAGAGACAGGCTCCTGCTTTCTTCCCACTAACCCACACAGTCCTTCTTACCAGCTGCATTCAACCTGCTCCAGAGGCTGATGGCTGGACCCCATCAGCCCCTGGATAGGGGGTGATAGGACCCCTATTGTAATCATTCATTTTCCTCATCTCTAGCTGCAGAGAAGATTACATTATTTTATCAGATGCTGTTTTAAACTGGTTTGGGTGTTCATCTTTAAGGTAATGTGACAAGAACTATTATTGGGAGGAAACTGGGAGGAAAAAATGAGAGGTGATTTCTTCATGGAGAATAAAGGAGAACCAACAGGGACCTACTGTATAGCATAGGGAACCGTACTCAATGTTTTGTCATAACCTATAAGGGAAAAGAATCTGAAAGGGAATCTACATATGTATATATATACATATATATATAACTGAATCACTGTGCTGTACACCTGAAACTAACACAACATTGTAAATCAACTATACTTCAATTAAAAAATGTAAAAATAAAATAAAATAAATAAAGAGAATCGAGGAGACTGGGGAAAAGACTCCTCTTGGGAGGAACAGCCTTTCTCTCAGGGCAATATATAGATCCTAGCATCCTGGGACCCACTGACCTAGGGCTGCCAAATAATGAAGCCATCTGTGCACAGGCTGGGTTTAAAAAGACCCCAGGAACTTCCCTGGTGGCGCAGTGGTTAAGAATCCGCTTGCCAATGCAGGGGACACACGTTCGAGCCCTGGTCTGGGAAGATCCCACATGCCGCGGAGCAGCTGAGCCCGTGCACCACAACTACTGAGCCTGCGCTCTAGAGCCCGCGAGCCACAACTACTGAGCCCATGAGCCACAACTACTGAGGCCGTGCGCCTAGAGCCCATGCTCTGCAACAAGAGAAGCCACCACAGTGACAAGCCTGCACACTGCAACGAAGAGTAGCCCCCACTCGCCACAACTAGAGAAAGCCCACGTGCAGCAACGAAGACCAACGCAGCCAAGAAAAAAAAAAAGGATCACCAGTCACAATAAATATAACTGACACAGAGCCTTTGGTCCAGTCCAGAATGCCCCCTCAGATCAACTCAGCTCCCAGGGGGAAACTAACTCAGAGCTGCCCTTCAAGACAGACCTCAGCCTCTTCCCTGCCACCATCACCTCCCACCCGGATGACAACAGCAGCTTCCAAAGCAGAATCCCACCTTCTACTCTCTCAATTCTCCAGCTGCCTCCCCAACCCAGCAGCCGCTTTTCCAGACTGAACTGTTTTAAGTAAACAGAAGTAAGATAAAGTCACTCTCCTGCTTAAAATCCTCCAGTCACCTCCTACTGTTCTTAGGGAAAAACAAACCAACAAACCAAAAACTTGTTCTAGGGTCCTGGGAGGCCCCGCACGATAGGGTATCTGCGTGCATCCCTGATCTCATTCTGTTCCTTTCCAGCATTCACCGCGACCGCGTACAAGCCGCAGGGTCTCGTCCTAATTCCTGAAATAACGGGTTTCCTCCTGTCTCCAAGCCTTTGCCCACACAGTGCCCACAGCAGTGAGCTTTTCTCCCACATGTCCTTGTGCTCAGCTTGTAGGACACAGCTTAAAGCCATATTCCCATAGATTGCTTCAAACTGTTGATCGCAATCTGAACGCAAGTATTTCCTCTCCATCCGCACGGGGGTCTCGTAAAGGAAGAGGTCTGCAGAGCAGAGCTGCAGTGAACGGCCCCAAAACCTCACTCCCCTCTTAGGAGCAAGACACCCAGAGCCCACAGCCATCCCCGACGGATGTCCCAGGGCACCACATCCTCCCCAGTATTCACAAAGGAAGGGGAATAAAATCGTTCTCCTTGCCACAAACGCAGTGCGATGCCCTCACTAGATGCACTTATTAAATATCTACCGTGGGGCAAATGCTTTTTTAAAGAATTTTATTGAGGTATCCATGATGTAAGATAGAATGCATGTATTTTCAAAAATTATTTACTTTCTCTTTATTTTGGCTGTGCCGGGTCTTAGTTGCGGCACGCATGCAGGATCTAGCTCCCCCACCAGGGATCGAACCTGGGCCCCCCACATTGGGAGCTCAGAGTCTGACACACTGGACCCCCAGGGAAGTCCCTGCATGTATTTTAAATATATAATATTTTGTAAGTTTTGATCTATGTATAAACCTGCAAACTAAGGACTAAAATTGAGATAAGGATAAAGAAGTTTACTGGTACCACTTTGTCATCCCTCCATCCCACCCCTCCCCGGGACACTCACCCCCATCGGCACACAACTGCTGACCTGATGTCTGAAGTTACAGATTTGTTTTCACAGTCTATGATTTCATAAAACTTGAATCATACGCCTTCTGCACGACTTCCTTCACGTAGCATAATTACTTTCGGATCCATCCGTGCTGTAGCATGTATCAGTATTTTTCGTTGTTTAGTTGTATTTCCCTGTATGATTACACCATTGTTTGTTTATCCATTCACCTGTTGATGGGCATTTGTGTTATTTCCAGGTATGGGCAAGTGCAAGTAAGGCTGGATCAATATTCATGAACAACTCTTTGTATGGATAGACCATTTCATTTCTCTTAGGTAAATATCTGTAGGTAGAATGGCAAGGTTACAGGGAAGGTGTATATTCAACTCTTAAAGAAAACCTGCCAAACTGTTTTCCAAAGTGGTTGTACCACTGTTCACAATGTCCATCAACAGATGAATGGATAAAGAAGGTGTGGCACATATATACAATGGAATATTACTCAGCCATAAAAAGAACGAAATATTACCATTTGCAGCAATATGGATGGACCTAGAGATGATCCTACAAAGCAAAGTAAGTCAGACAGAGAATGACAAATATCATTATATCACTTATATGTGGAATCTAAACTATGACACAAATGAACATATCTATGAAACACAGACTTAGAGAACAGACTTGTGGTTGCCAAGGCAAGGGGTGGGGAAGGGAATAACTGGGAGTTTGGGATTAGCAGACGCAAACTAGTATGTAGAGGATGGATAAACAACAAGGTCCTACTTATAGCACAGGGAGCTATATTCAGTATCCTGTGATAGACCATCATGGAAAAGAATATATATATAATGGAATCACTTTGCTGTACAGCAGAAACTAAACACAACACTGTCAGTCAAGTACAGTTCAATAAAATTAAAAAAAACACACACACAAAGTGGCCGTACGTTCTACCCTTCCCCAGCAGAAAGTTCCCATCCCTCCCCATCCTCTCCAAGACTTGGAATCGTCAATCTTTTCTTAAATTGTAGCCATTCTGATGGCTGTGCAGTGGTGTCTCACTGTGCTTTTGTGTCTTCCTAATGGCTAATGATGTCCAGCATCTTTTATGTTCACACATCCACTGGCCATCCACCCAGTGTGCTGTATTAGGTGTTTGCTATCTGCATCACAAACGCTGCCCTATGAACTGGGTCTCACGTGGCAATGACGGGCGGGATCAGATCAGCCACCGCCTGGGGGAGGAGGTTCAGATGGTTGGGGGAGTGAGATGAGAGGGAGCCTTCTGGTGAGAACAGCAATGGCTTCTGCCAAATGACTCCTGATCGCGAGTCAGGTGGGCTGAATAGGCTGCCCTGACAACAGGGTGCATGAGGGCAAGGGACGGCCCATGAGACTAAAGGCAGCAAAGGTCTCCTCCTAGAGGTCGTCTCCCTCCCCACTGGAAGGCAAACGTTACCCAGGAAACAGCCAGGTGTCTGGAGATGCAGGTTACCTGGTTGTTCAGTTCGTGACTAGCTGAGTGAGGGCCAGAAAGTTCTCTCTGAACCTTGGGGACAGCAGGATAAAGACCTGGGACTCGGAGGTTAAAACTGATTAAAGGATCTCCGAGGTCTCCATCCAAATCAGATAGAGTCTGTGAACTCTCTGCCTTTGGATTCCACCTGTTAGAGGCAGGCATAAACGCTCTGCCTTCAAGGAGAGGCAGGTGGGTGAGCGGGTGAAGCAGGTCTCGATACGGTGTGGTGATGTGGTGTGATGATGGAAATGGGGATGCTGGTGCAGACTTCTGCTTACTGGACGTCTGACTTTGGCAAGTTCTCTAAACTGGGCTTCAGTGGCCGCCTCTATGAAATGGGTAACGAATAGCGCCTGCTCCTGAGGCGTGATTATCACCATGACCACTGGAGGGCACTGTCCTGTATACAGGGGGCTGCAGCTCCTGGGTTTCAGCGGCTTGCTCCCGTAGGGGAAGGCAAATCCCTTTCGGCAAGACCTTCATTTTTTTTTTTTTTTCCCAAGATAAGCCAGAAACCTTGACTTCAACTAACATTCTTAAATTCAAATCTTCAATGTACAAAAGCTGTAAAAAAATACTGTGTGGGCCCAAATGCTCTGTTTGTCCAGCCTACAGACTGCAATTATATGTTACACGAGATGAGGCAAGCATCCAGTTTCAGTGCTCTTGTGATTACTACAATTCCTGCCACTATTGCTCTATGACTTCTCATGCACTTACTAAAAGGCAGGGCGCTCTGCTCACCACACCCTCTTTGTTCTCTCAACAGTATCACCTCAACTTGGCAGATGGGGAGGAAAGAAAAGGCTCAGAGAGGTTGGAGGATCTGGCTGAGGTCACACACCCAGGAAGTGGAAAGGCGGGGATTTGAACCTAGGTCTGCACATCCCAGGAACAGTGGCGGGATGCACTCTGCTCTGGCATCTCTCCTCCCGGTCTTTCTCTGGTAAATCTACCTCTTCGGCCTCCGCCGTCTGGGGACAGCTGACAGTCAAACTAACTAACATGGGAACAGAGATCTCCGCTGAGGACTGAACAGTCTCGGGCAGGGTTTATGGGCGTCACCCCAGACAGAAGCATCTGCTTTGCACCCTCAAGTGTGTGGAAACAGCCCATGATGAAGTGGGTCTGAGTCTGAGGCATCTCCTTCTGGCAGAGCTCCTGCTTTAGCATCATTAAACAGGGGCTGCCGTTTCTCCCACAGATGGGGCCGCTTTGGTGTGGGTACATCTATGTGCTGTGTTTAGAAATCCCATTCAACTGAAATGTTGCAGTCTGGTTCAAAATATTCCCAATGGCTGTAAGGATGCAATCTTCCATCTTTGTCAGCATCCTTGCTGCAAATTCCCAGGTAGACACTGACCACATCAGTTTGCTCATCAACTTTGTACATCTCTCTCTGTCTCTCTCCTAAATGGACGCAGGGTCATGGACAGCACCAGATGGGATGGAAATAGTGGTTGGTCTACAAATACCTTGGTCAACCACAGAGATGAGTCTCTTTGTCAATGATGATGCCCGATCCTGGGGGCCGTTTCAATGGCAGGATGTGTGCCCTAGGATGTTTGGAGTACCACTGGCCAACAATAAAGCACCGGGGCTCATCTGAGATGCAAGAAGAGGCAATGGAGGCAAAGCTGACCTTGCTTTTGGAGTTGAAATCATGGCTCCATCATGGCATCCTCTTGGAAAAGTAATTTTTTTGTTGTTGGGTTTGTTGTTTGTTTTTTTTTTTGCGGTACGCGGGCCTCTCACTGCCGTGGCCTCTCCCGTTGCGGAGCACAGGCTCCAGACACGCAGGCTCAGCTGCCATGGCTCACGGGCCCAGCCGCTCCACGGCATGTGGGATCTTCCTGGGCTGGGGCACGAACCCGTGTCCCCTGCATCGGCAGGCGGACTCTCAACCACTGCGCCACCAGGGAAGCCCTGTTGATTTGTTTTTGCATCAAATTATTTATCCTATTATAATGTGCCCCTTCTTGGGAAATTTTTTTCACCTTCAAACCAGTTAATAGATAATAGATGCAGATAATAAGCAATCGGAGTACTAAAGAGTATGGATATCCTGAAACAAGTCAGTCTCAACACTGGTAGTGCTTCATTTCTCGAGCTGTGTTAATGACTCACTTTATTGCTGTCCTTTTCACAACACGGGTTTGCTTATTAGAATGTATATATTTGGTGTATACATGTCACTCCTCTCTGCAGCCATCTGGCATCTCCACGCAGCAGAGATGTACACAGACTTGCGGGACTCTGTTCTGGGTCCCCTGTGCCTTCATTCCGTGGCAGGTCGGGGTGTGGGGGGAAGCAGAGTCAGGCAAACCGACATCTAACAAGCAGATCTCAGGGGCAGTCTCACACACCCGGAGGCAGCCCCCTCCCTCCCTGCGGAAGCCAGCTTGCTTTTACAAAGCTGCCTCTTCAATGGGAATTTTTTTTTTTCTGATGATATATATATATTTATTTATTTTTACATCTTTATTAGAGTATAATTGCTTTACAATGGTGTGTTAGTTTCTGCTTCATAACAAAGTGAATCAGTTATACATATACATATGTTCCCATATCTCGTCCCTCTTGCGTCTCCCTCCCTCCCACCCTCCCTATCCCACCCCTCTAGGTGGTCACAAAGCACCGAGCTGATCTCCCTGTGCTATGCGGCTGCTTCCCACTAGCTATCTATTTTACGTTTGGTAGTGTATATATGTCCATGCCACTCTCTCGCTCTGTCACAGCTTGAACAGCCCACCGGGAAGCCCCAAACGGGAACTCTGATTGGATGTCAAGTCACAGCGTGGCTGGCTGGCTTTCCCAGAAAATTAGATGGTGTTCTGTCCCATTAGGCTCCCTATGGCCTGGGCAGCTCCTGGCACTGAGTAACTGTCTCCATCTGCAAACTGCCCTCCCCCGGGGAGAGCCTGGGGCCTCGCAGTCATCAGCCACAGGTAAGCGTTTTCCAGAAGCAACGAGATGACTCTGCAGAGGTCAGGAAAGGCGCCCAAGTCTGCCTGGAGGGCCTCTGCAGCCCTCTTCTGGATCTTCCCCAAGCGTTCCTGTCCCTTTTTTCTGCTCTTCAATTAAAAGCCTATAGCTTCCTTCATCTAATCTTGAATAGGGCACTTCTCTTAAGGGCATCAGAGTTTTATGCATGATCTTTAACTGTGGGGTAAAACCTACAACAGATTGATTGACCAAAAATGTCTGCAAGGATACAGTCACATTATCTTTTTATGTTTTTTAAAAATTTCATTGAAGTGTAGTTGATTTACAGTGTTGTGTTAATTTCTATTGTATAGCCAGGTGACATAGGGATACATATATATATATTCTTTTCCATGATGGTTTATCACAGGATATTGAACATAGTTCTCTGTGCTCTACAGTAGGACCTTGCTGTTTATCCATCCTATATATCATAGTTTACATCTGCTAACCCCAAACTCCCAATCCATCCCTCCCCCACCTCCCCTCCCCCTTGGCAACCACAAGTCTGTTCTCTATGTCTCATTCACATTATCTTAATGTTACATTGACACTCTTACTATCCCGAGGTGAGGTCCACAGACCCTCCCCTTGACCTTGGACAGACTTGTGGCCCTGGTAGAAGTTACACTAAGCGACCTTTGAGGCTTCATCATGAAAGACCCACTTCATCTTTCAAAGGAGCAAAGTTTTGAAGCTCACCAATGCTATTTGGTTTCTTGTTCTCCTGCTACGTATGAATTAAAATAAATTTCCTGAACAGACTCACAGACATGGATGATACAGCCACGATCTGACACCCCCAGAATCCACTCCATTCCTGCACTCAAGGCAGGCATTGCTCATCACAGAGCTCCTGGGTGCAACCAATTAGCCTAGGAGACAAAACCTGTCTTCCATCCTCAAACTGGACCAGACTTTAAAGACTGCAGTGGGGAGGAAAAACTGGAAATGTGTTTAAATATCCACAGTATGGAGTATTATTCAGCAGTTTTAAACATATGAGGAAGAACTATCCCATTGACTTGGAAAGTTACCCAAGACGTGTTGGAGCCTGCAAACCAATCCACACAGTACACACAACACACACAAGGAGCCTCATCGCAAGCCTAAAGACAAACAAGTAGGCGCCAATCTCTCTCGTTTCATTTCAAGCCCTGGCCTGTGTCACAAGGTAGGAGGTAGGTTTGGGAAGAAGGATTCACGCACGTGCAGCCAGACATCATATGCGTCTAATTAGCTGCCTAGGAGCCAGAAAGCAATATTTGGAGGATGCTGCGGGGAGCATATGCTAATACACATTTAAACAGAAGCCCTTGGAGGGGATGTTGGGACACAGATGAAAGACTGAGCTGTCATCACTGGTCTTCTTTGGCAGATCAGAGTTCTGACAAACGTGCTGAAGATAACCGTTCAGTGCGCTGGTTCCGTCGGGGTGTGGGGAGGGTGATTTCATGAACTATGGATCCCAAGATTCTCTCGAAGACGGGCCACTTTCGACCGGAAGGATGATTGCTCGGTTACTGGCCTCCTTTTCTTGTAACTTTCTGCCACTCCATTTTTTTTTTTTTTTTGACTTGGATGTATTTCCATCTTGACAGCTGTCTTTAGAGTTCTCTTTTTAGTCCGACCCTGTTTCGCAGAAAAAGATGTTTCTCTTTTCATTTCTACCCCTTTAATGTGATCTTCTTGAAGTATTGTGTTGTTTCATCCAAGGTGGGCTCAGAGGAAAAAACCATCCCTCCACTTTGGGGCAATTGTGGAGCATTTTCAATTCTTCAAGGATTCAGCCCCCATCTACACCAGAATAATAAAGTGTTATTTAGCCAAATATCCCATAAATCCCTGAGAGCAAATTACTGTTATATTCACTTTCAAAGCAAGCAAATTAAAAATCCGGAATGTCCAGATGATTATGTTTGAATTTCCACCCAGTGCTCAGTAGTTGATCAATATTAACTCCAACTAATAAGAAAATTTAAGACACCCCCTATCAAATAAATCTTGCCTCAAAAAGGAAAAGATAAATTCAGGTCCTGTTAGAAAAAAATACATGGATTTTACTGAGAAAGATAAAGCAAGTGGAGTAAAGAGTTACTTATTTTAGCTAAATACTTTTCTAGAATTCTCCCTCTCAGAAGGCAAGACAGCGGATTAAGAAAGACAGAACATGCACCATAAATCAGAATAATTGCATTATTTTACTGCCTTGTTGGCTCAGTTTTCTCCTGACAAGATGTTTAAATTAGGAGGGGGACCCTCTTTTGCATTTAAACCTTCTTTAATACACTCAGCCAGTTCTGAATCATCGTAAAATACGTATCATTCTAAAAAGAAGGAGAGGAATTCAGGTTTGATTCAAAACTCAGGGGGCAGTCAGCAGTTCAGACCACTGGGACATAAATTATCCTTTGCATGTGGTTGAAGAGGGACCGGTTCTGGCAGAGCTGGTAGTAAATCTGCATTAGAATAATGGCTTCTTGAGTCTGACGGTAAGCAGGCAGCCCCTTCTGAAATACACTCAGCTTTCCATATATGGTAAGTCCCCATCCACCAGCAAGCATAAATTTGGGTGAAGAGGAAGATTAAACTTCATGACGTTCCAGACAAATCATTTCCAAGTCCTAAAACGGTGCGTGTAATTAGCTTGAATTCTCAGATACTTTCTAATCAACGGGGGCTGTTTATGAGAAAATCAAGCTTTAAGGGGGAGGGAGCCTAAGAAGTAGGCTCCAACTGGCCTGTACCTTAAGCTAGCGATTTTTATAACTATTGTCAAACATGATTCCTTTTTGTCTTTTACATTTTAAAAAGCTAAATAGGCTCATGTTATCATATTTTTAAATTCCGTTTTTATGACCACTCTGTACAAATCTTAACTCAGGTGCATTGCGCTTGAAATACAAGAGAGGCAGAGAGATGGCATTTTTAAGTCATCAGTCTAAAAAGAGTCTAAAAACTAGAGCTACGTCCATTTGCGGCTATTTTACTCAAGATTTATGAAAGCAATATTGGATAAAGTTTAATGAATGATGCAAATGACATCATGATGCTTTGGAGATCTTTAATTCCAACCATCTGCTTGGAACTAAAAAAAAAAATTAATCTTCATCATCACAAAGGAAGGTACGGGGAGCATTAAGATATTTCTTCAGTCTTTCTTCTTGGTCCAACATCTCTTAAAAATATGGACTGTTGGAGATTGGAACTAATTAAGATAAAAAGAACTAACATTTAACAGACATAGGAAACAAACTTACGGTTACCAAAGGGGAAAGCGGGGGAGGGATAAATCAGGAGTTTGGGATTAACAGATACACACTACTCTATATAGAATAGATAAGCGACAAGGACCTACTGTAGAGCACAGGGAACTATACTCAATATTCTGTGATAACCTATGATGGAAAAGAACCTGAAAAACAGTATATACATATGTATAACTGAATTACTTTGCCCTACACCTGAAACTAACACAACATTGTAAATCAACTATATTTAAATTAAAAATAAAGAACTAACATTTATTAATTGCTAGCTATGGATGTTCTATATACTTATTTAATGAACCTTTCCTCCATACATATTAGACAGGTATGGAGGACATCTCTCAGCATCCCCGTGCCCCACCCCCATCCTTTTGCTTACAACAGGGGGACGGATTGCATCATTAACCTCAGTCTTCATACCTGTTGCCATGGGATGATGTCAGTTCATCCCCCTGAAAGGCCCTTTTGACTTGGAGCTCAACCACAAGCCTTGCTTTGGCCAACAGAAGGAGACAGAAGTGTTAGTGTTCCACTTCTGAGCCTCGGATTTAAAAGGTAGTGGGTTTCAACTGCTCCCGGGGCCTCTGCTGTCTCCATGAAAACAGCATGACGGGGCTAGCCTGCTGGTGCCAGAGGAACACAAGGGACACAGCTGGAGGAGTCACCTTTAGCAAGAGCACAGCCCGCACCAACGGGACCCAGCCAACGCACAGACGTTTGAGCGATAGTACATTAATAATTTAACTATTTTTTTGAGTTTGAAATATTCACAAAGTTATATAACAGTTTTTTTAAAATAAATAAATTTATTTATTTTTGGCTGCGTTGGGTCTTCATTGCTGCATGCAGCCTCTCTAGTTGTGGCGAGCAGGGGCTACTCTTCGTTGTGGTGCGTGGCCTTCTCATTGCGGTGGCGTCTCTTGTTGTGCAGCATGGGCTCTAGGTGCACGGGCTTCAGTAGTTGTGGCTCACAAGCTCAGTAGTTGTGGCTCGCGGGCTCTAGAGCGCAGGCTCGGTAGTTGTGGCTCACGGGCTCAGTAGTTGTGGCTCGCGGGCTCTACAACGCAGGCTCAGTATTTGTGGTGCACGGGCTGTGTTGCTCCGCGGCATGTGGGATCTTCCCAGACCAGGGCTAGAACCCGTGTCCCCTGCATTAGCAGGAGGATTCTTAACCACTGTGCCCCAAGGGAAGTCCCCTATAACACTTTTAAGTGTAGTATAAGGAACTCTTTTCTCCCCTGAACCACCTGAGAGGAAATTGCCAGTCTAAGGCCTGATCACTTTGAATTGCTGAAGTGCCTTCCTACAACAAGAATAAAACCTACAAACCCTCAGAACAGACATAAAATCAAGAAATTCACATTGATATATTACTAATATTTAATTATGAAACCTCACTCAACTTTCACCCCATGTCCCAAGACTGCTTTATACAGCAAAGGGCCCAAGTCTGCATTATGGCTGTTGACAGGAGCCTTCGAGCCAGAGTTGCAAAGCTGGAAGGGAAACCTATAGATGCGGATGGTGGTCTCTGTCAACACATGGGGAAAACCTGGAGAGGAAGAATCTGGCACAGACAGTAGCAGAGCTCAAAGATGGAAAGGAGGAGAGCGGAGTCCTACTGCCCTTTCCCTGAACATCCAGATCCACAGACACCCACAGGCGCTGGAGCCAGTGGCCACCAGGTACCCTGCTCAAGACCAGCTTCTCACCATGTGATCCGGCAATCCCACTCCTGGGCATATATCTGGAGAAAACCATAATGTGAAAAGATACCTGCACCCCAATGTTCACAGCAGCACTATTTACAATAGCCAGGACATGGAAACAACCTAAGTGTCCATCAACAGGAATGGATAAAGAAGATGTGGTAAATATATACAATGGAATATTACTCAGCCACAAAAAAGAACAAAGTAATGCCCTTTGCAGCTACATGGATGGACCTACAGATTGTCATACTGAGTGGAGTAAGTCAGACAGAGAAAGACAAGTGTCATATGATATCGCTTATATGTGAACTTATCTATAAAACAGAAATAGAGTCACAGATGTAGAAAACAAACTTATGGTTACCAGTGGGTAAGGGGCGGGGAGGGAGGGATACACTGGGAGATTGGGATTGACATATATACACTACTATATAGAAGATAGATAACTAATAAGGACCTACTGTATAGCACAGGGAACTCTACTTAATACTTTGTAATGACCTATATGGGAAAAGAGTCTAAAAAAGAGTGGATATATGTATATATATAACTGATTCACTTTGCTGTACAGCTGAAATTAACACAACGTTGTAAATCAGCCATATTCCAATAAAAATTTTAAAAATTAAAAAAAGAAAAAGACCAGCTTCTCCCTGGAATCCCAGAGCTGTTCCCTGGAGGATGAACCTGGGTAGAACGATGTTCTTTTCTAGTCTATTCAGGGAGTCTGAGTTTGCTGCTTGGGGTTTTATCCATTCTCTATCCTTACCAGGCCTATCTACTTATTTACCTATCAGGAAATGTTTACAAACTTAAAGTTACAGATTTAAACCCTAGCTCAGCCTATGAGGTGGTAACTTCACTTTTCAGTGCCTCTGTTTACTCATCCAGAAGATGGGTGCTGGAAGGACTGAATAGCCCTATGAAGCCCTCAGCAGAGTTACAACCGCCCATAAATGTTCTCTGATGTTGCATGTTATATGCAACATGATGTGTCCCATATAATTACTGGTATTATTATCCCTACCCCTCCTCAGGTCATCCAAGAAAACCACAGGCCCATGGAGCCTTGCTGTGCAGGACAGGATAGAAAACAAACAAACAAAAAGAGTAAAACTAGCCTCCAAATATGCAGGTATTTACTGTAAATTAAAACTGATCAGGGAATTCCCTGGCGGTCCAGTGGTTAGGAATCCGAGCTTTCACTGCCAAGGACCTGGGTTTGAGGAAGTAAGATCCCACAAGCCGAGCGGCGCAGCAAAAAGAAGATCAAATCAGACATTTCTGTAAGAGAAGGGAAGGCTGAATCTGAACTTTAATCAAGAAGGGCAGTCTCCCATGACTTATTCATTCCATGTTGCTAGAGGGAATTGTTTTATGATTAACTCTGTTTTCCGTTAAAACAGTATTGGTCTGCGGAAGGATCATTAGGCCAGTCATACTTTTGATGTACGTAACAGAAATAAATAGGTGTGTTGGGTCCTATTCCCTTCGGTTACTCCATGAAAATATTACATTTGCTTAAGTTAATTAAGCTGATTTAATTTTTGTTGCATTTTAATAAGTTCATTTATAAGAAGATAAACAAGAGAACAATATATTTCATGTATCAAAACAAGGAAAACAAAAGACTTCCAGATTAGAATCCACAGTAAGGCAACAGTCAGCAAATTCTTATTAAATTCATCGTCTTCTTATTTTTAAACTGCTTTTGGTATTTCAACTAATTTCAAGGATTAGGATCCAGATTCGTGATTCACATGCCATGTCTTCCAAAGCCATGAAATGATGCTTCAATACACCATTGCCTGATCTTCCTTTTCCACTTTCAATAATGATTTATCAGCCCTTGAGTGGGATAAGCGATTCTAGCTGTTTCCTCACATCCTCCTTCTTATGGAAGAGAGGAGTTTCATAATCCCACAAAACCTACATCTCTCCTGCTGGTATCTACGAGGTTTCTGTTTAATCTGAGCTCAGCAGAGAAAAAGAAGGTGGTAGAATTCCCCGATGTCACATGATGGCATGTAATAATGTCATATGGTCTATCTATAATCCTTAGCATATCAGAAGGACTTGAATTTTACAAAGCTCCAGCTGGCCTTGGTCCGTGAGATGGCAGCCTAAACTAGTGATCCGAATTCTTTTCCAGCTCATTCTCCAACTGTGAATAGGCCGAGAAGAGATGAAAACTGTCTCTGCATCATCCATCTAACTCGGCCACTGGTCGGTCCCTAGAGCTCAACCTCAGCCTCCTGGCATAACAGACTGTGATAATGTTGATTTGTTTGATCCACATGTGTTTATTAAGCACCAGCTATATGCCACACACTCATCTAGACACGGACGATCCTGCAGGGAGGAAAGCTAGACTTTGATGATAAGGAAGTTGCTTTTTGTTTTTTCCCCAGAGTGAAACAGACCACAATCAAATAAATATACAACATGTCAAATGGTAATAAATGCAAAGAAGTCAAATAAAGCAGGATGAGGGAATCGAGAGTGAAGAGTTGGGTTTTTTTCTTACATTTGTTTTACTGAAGTATAGTTGATTTACAATGTTGTGTTAATTTCCACTGTACAGCAAAGTGATTCAGTTATACATAGATAGATGCTTTTTCATATTCTTTTCCATGATGGTTTATCACAGGATACTGAATAGAGTTCCGTGTGCTCTACAGGAGGACCTTGTTGTTTATTCATTCTGTGTATAATAGTTTGCACCTGCTGACCCCAAACTCCCAGTCCATCCCTCCCCCACCCTCCCTCCCCCTTGGCAACCACAAGTCTGTTCTCTATGTCTGTGACTCTGTTTCTGTTTCGTAGATATGTTCATTTGTGTCCTATATTAGATTCCACAGATAGGTGACAGCATCTGGTGTTTGTCTTTCTCTGTCTGACTGACTTCACTCAGTATGATCATCTCCAGGTCCATCCGTGTTGCTGCCAATGGCGTTCTTTCATTCTTTTTCATGGCTGGGCGTTGTTGTTTTAAATTGGGTGTTCAAGGAAAGCTTTAACGGAAAAGGTGACAACCAAGGATAAGGATGATGAAGAAAATTGATGATAACCAGAGGGGTCCTTCATTGGGATAATATTCACCTAAGCCTTAGGATTCCGCAAAGTAGATTGTTATTACCTCCTATTTTAAGGGGAATGCAAAAGTTGAGTTGTCTTTTTCACAAGGTCACCTCCACGAGTAACTAGCTATCATGTTGATGAAGCATTTTCTTTCTGAATCATGAATTGAAAGGAGGAGCACATTTCCTGGCTCCAAGGTGTGGGGTGATAGCAACCAGGCTCTGACTCTTTCTTGTTGACTGTTTTGGAGTGGGCTGAGTTGAACCAGCCATTGTTACAGATTGACGTATTTCTAGATAACAGGTGGACCCATCATAGCATCATGCATCCCTTCACAGAGTCAGTGAATGTGTGAAATATGTGTTAGCTGCCTTATTCTAATCATCTCTATCAATGTCGATTTTATCAATGCTATCTAGAAGTGCTGGGACATTTCTTCATCATACCTTGCTGTATATACTAGATGAATGACAAATTTAAATTTGATATACTTTCTGGGCGATTGCTGGTAACCGGGAAGGAATCGGGACACCAGGATCTACAAGGTTTGAGCAGCAGGGTTTTCTTGTTCTTCTATGTTTTTGTATCAGCTGGCTAATCACACTAGGAAACTGGCAAGGGAGGCGGTACGTGCTAGATTGGGAATGGTGGAAACAAATTCCAGGAACCTGGGGAGGAGTCATAGGCACATTTAATTAATTAGATGCAGTCAATTCATAAGGAGATCGTTTGAATGAAATCTCAGTCAAGATAAGGACAATGAAGTCCAACCCAGGATGCTACAGGTGGGACACTGTTTTGAAATTTCTGCAAGAGGAGATATAGATATCACTGAAATTTATAATTGAAGATATTTTAAGAAATCAATAAATTCCCATCTCAAGGATCTTTGTACCACTTTGTCTGCCTGGAATGTTCTCACTCCAAATTTTCTTTTTTTTTTCAAATTAATTAATTAATTAATTAAACTTTAGCCACGCTGGGTCTTTGCTGCTGCGCAGGCAGAGAGTGGAGCCACCCTCCACCGTGGTGCGTGGATTTCAGTAGATGTGGCTCGTGGGCTCTAGAGCGCAGCTGTGGTGCACGGGCTCAGTTGCTCCATGGCATGTGGGATCTTTCCAGACCAGGGCTCGAACCCGCGTCCGCTGCCTTGGCAGGCAGATTCCCAACCACTGTGCCACCAGGGAAGGCCTCACTCCAAATTTTCTAGAGCTGACTCATTATTCAAATTGCCACTCCAATGTTACCATTCTCTGAGGGGCATCCCTCCCAAAGCCACAAGCCCCACGTCAACTATACCATCTGATTGTATTTGCATCAAATTAACATTTGCTTAATTATTCATTTATTCATTCATCTATGTGTTTTTTGTCTTTGCTGCCAAAATATAGCTCCAAGAAATTAAGAATCTAGTCTACCCCCATGGGCTGCTCTTGTCCTAATGCCTAGAAAAATGCTTGCACATAGGAGTTACCCAATAAATGAATGGCTCACTTATTTTATAAGTGAGCAAGTGGGAGAAAAAGAATGTTAAATAATTTGTCTAAGGTCATGTTGTAATAGGGACGAACAAATCTGACTCCATATTAGATCAGTTTCTTTTACTTTAACCTTTGTATCCCATCGTTTTGCTACAAGTTAAGAATGCTGCGTATAGCCCGAAATATACAGGATAGCCCATCCTCAAGGCTCTGACCTTAAAGGTATAACACTTTTCCATTCACATAGAGATAAAAAGTTGCAGAACAGAGAATAACATCTGTCCTGTTGGAGGTTTACAGGAACGTGGTGCACAGCTGACCTGACCTACGTGCACAGCTGCGAGAACAAAGGATTCCTGCACCAAGAAGTTAGCAACGACCAACCACACCTCCCCCTCACCTGGCCTTTAAAAATGCTTTGCTAAAACCCTTCGGGGAGTTCAGGGGTTTTTTGGGCACAAGCCACGTGTCTCCTTGCATGGCCCTGCAGTAAGCTTCTCTCTGCTCCAAACTCCAATGTTTTGGTAGTGTTGGGCATTTGGTAACAATGCCTGATACCCAGAGGCAGAGCTAGGGCTCAAATGTAAGACCCTTGACTGTTGGTGGATTCAGCTTTCCAGACTCCTAATGAAAAAATTCCTCACAGTTGAATGTTTAATGGTGGATAGTAAACTGAATGCTCATGCTTTGGAGATACACGAACATTGGAAAGACCATACTTGTTTTTTGTTTTCTTTTTTTGGGCAGTCAAGCCTTGTCACCCATGAAAGTTTAGTGTGGAGACTTTTCTGAAGCACATACATTCCACCTCCAGAAGGAAATTTGAAAATGTTTTTTTTCCAGAGACATGAGCAATTTAGAAAATAATTTGCTACATAAAGGCATTTTACAGTAATGCCAATAAGACTGAGCAAATCTCATTAATGTAAAATATGCTCACTTGGAAATTACCCCAATTCTATTTCACAGTGAAACTATTGTAATTAAGTCACAGTGTGTCTCTGTTATTTAGGAAAATAAGCAATTACACTGTGCGTCCTTGAGACCTATTGCTAATTGAGTGCATTGAGCTTATACTCTTGCAGTCTTGTCTGGAACTAAATCTGATAATCTGATTCTGAGGACCCTGCTCAGGGTAACGGACTGCCTCATACAAAAGCATTACCAGTGTCTCAGCAACACTGCCTGATCAACTGCAGGTCACACAGCAAACTGACCGCTGACATAGACTCAAGTTGTCTTTGATTATGAAAAACACAAGTGTACCATTCAACAGTGACTGAGGAACTCCTACGTGCTAGGCCTGTGAGGAACATGGGCCACACTGTGGGGCTTGCTACATGAGGGATGATAAAGAACCAAAAAAAAAATCAACTCAAAGATGTAACAGTATCACAAAATAGGGTATCTGAGGGCTGAAAAAAGAATTTCACGCCGTTATTCAAGGCAGACATGGCACACAAAGGGCAAGCAAGCATGTTAGAGACCTACAGAGCCAATGCACAGCCTGATGAATGATGACTATACTTGATAATACTGGATTGAATAATGGAAATTTGCTAACGGAGAAGATTTCAGATGCTCTCATCACACACACATCAAAAAATGTTAGCTATGTGGGGAGATGATACACGAATTACCTTGACTATAGTAATCATTTTACTATGTATCTGTATCTATCAATAGACAGATAATGATCAGGTTGTACACCTTACATATGTAAGCAGCTTTTGGCGCGAAGGAGCTCTCTGCAGGAGGCCCCTTTTGTCTTGACACTAACCTTCAACCAGGCACCCCCGTGCTCCACTCATCTCCCGCCCAAGCACACTTTTCCAATATTTTGATCACACAATACCTTGCCTAACCTGTTGGTTCTTTCCGTAGATCAAAGTAGAAACGAAGAATAAGTAATTAACAGTTGACCAGATCTCTTCCCTCGCTTCCCTTTCAGTAATCTCGCGAACAAACTGTGAACAAGAGAGCATCTAAAGAAAGATCACAAGAAGTCGACAAGCCTGCCCACAGTGGGGGATGGAGATCACTCTGACCCCCCATCTCAATGACTGAGATGACTTCCCCGTTTCCCTTTAAAAACTTTCATAGCCGAGCAGAATCTTCGGAGATGGTTTCTGGGGACACTGAATCCACCGTCTCCCCAGATGGCCGGCATTCTGATTAAAAGCATCTTTCCTTTCTGCCAACATTTGTCTCTCTCTCTTGCGCATTGATTTTTGAGCAGCACGTAGCCGGACCTGAGTTCGGGAACACATATATAAAATTTGTATTTCTTAAAAAAAGAGGAAGGTGACCTGGCCAAGGATCTAAAAGACAGTCAACCTGTTGACCCAGTCAAAGAAAAGTTCAGACTCAAACCTAACACCACCAGCTCCGGTCTCACTTCTGTCCAAGGCTTTCTAAGGTCTTGAGTCCCAGAGGAGATGATCCCTGGGGGTAGAAGAAGTTCAGCTTGTTTCTGGTTGATATGATTCACCACTAACACTGGGACAACCTTTCAATGAATGGGTATTAGGAGCTTTTGTCTGTGACCAAAGGGGAAAGAGGTAAGCAGGCTTGTATTCACCAGCCCTTCTAATTATACTCCTCCAGACGCTTTGGGCAGGTCATGGCTAGAAATCTTCTTTTTCAGCAAGGAAAAGATGAGATTTCAGTGTCTCTGCCTACATGGAGCCAGATCTTTCTCATATTAGTTTTCCTATGAATTCACAGCCCTGGAATGACTAGGCATCTCAATTACATACAGAGAAAATTGATTTCATAAATACGAAGAAAAATATCCTATGATATGAGGACAAATATCTATCATATGCTATCACTTGTGTGTGGAATCGAAAAGAATGGTTCCAAGGAACCTATTTACAGAGCAGAGACAGAGTCACAGAGGTAGAAAGCAGACTTACGGTTACCAAGGGGGAAAGGGGGGAAGGATAAATTGGGAGATTGGGATTAACATATACACGCTTCTATGTATAAAATAAGTAACTGATAAGGACCTACTGTATAGCACAGGGAACTCTACCCAATACTTTGTAATGACCTATATGGGAAAAGAGTATAAAAAAGAGTATATATGTGTAAAACTGATTCACTTTGCTGTACACCTGAAACTAATACAACATTGTAAATCAACTATACTCCGATAAGAATTAATTTAAAAAAAGAAATATGAAAAGGGCTCAAATGGAAGAAAGGGATATCTATATCTATAAACAATCAAGAGTCCTTATCTTAAAGAAGTAAGAAGAAATGGCATTCTGAAATGCCCGTAATAGTGTAAACATTACCATCTATCCCTATTACGATAATATTGATGAGGGGGTGTAGACTATAATGTGAGTTCTCTTGCCAGCATCATGAATACTGGCAGATTACGAATATGCATTGAAAAAATATTCTTCCATCAACGAAAACCCACTTGTTACCCAAGTAAGATGTCAGTTAACTACTGTGGATCAGGATAGGATTGGAAGAGTTATCAAGTGGAAGCTTTATTGAACTCATCATAATAATGCTCTTCCTTTTTGCAATTACTCAATATATAAGAGCTAAATTCTTACCTTGCTGTCTTTAAGCCAGGTGGAGCACGACACTCCTGAGACCAAGGTTTAAAATTTCAATCACCATGATGAGCAGTGAGCTTTATAGAGGAAACATTCAATCCTGAAGCACAAATTCCACTCCTAACCTTGGCTAGTTCGTTCACTAACAAGGGACATTGGATCTTAGGCAAGAAGATGCAGACAGTCCCACAGAAGAATCACCACCATCCATGGGAGGCCCAGTTTGAAGTACACAAGCTGCTGATGGTGAGGTATTTAAGCTTTTCATGCAGAGAAAGAAAGCACAATCGTACTGGTGGTAATCATATTCAGGAGTTCTCTAGAGTCATGTAACTCCTTTATTTATATATTACATATATTAATGTGTTATGTTATTATAACATACATGTTAAATATATATGTAGATATATGTAACATTTGATACATAAAATGATTTTTGCTATGCATTCAAGTTCAACATTCTGCCATTAACCCCATCCAGTGTATTTTTCGTTTGTAATTTTCATCTTTAGAAGTTTGATTTGAGATCTTTTTTTATCCCTTTCATGTCTTTAATTAACTTTGGAACATATGGAATACAGTTATAACTACTTCAATCTCCTTGTTTGCTAATTCTCACATCCATGCCAATTCTGGCTCGGAATTGATTGATTGCTTTTTCTCATATTGGGTTGTACTGTCTTGCTCCTTGGCATATCCGGTAATTGGTTTTTTTTTTATATCCGGTAATTTTTCACCGGATGCCAGACATGGTGCATTTTATCTTATCGGGTGCTGGGTATTTTTGTAATCCTACAAATAGTCTTGAGGTTTGTTTGGGGACACGACTAAGTTACTTGGAAATAGTTTGGTCCTTTGAGGTCTCACTCTTGATAGTTTGTCAGGAGTGGAGCAGTGCTCCATCTAATTATTCACCACTACTGGGGTATGACTCTTCTGTGTGCATTATTCAATCTCCATGAGTCAGGAGGTTTTCCAGACTGGCTGGTAGAAACAAGAACTATTCCCAGCCCTGTGTGTCACCACTGTTCTCATTAATCCGTTGTGCTGGTTCTTTCTCCAGACTTAGGTAGCTTTCTCACACCTTGGTGCTGATACCTACTCTTAAGAATATGCAAAGGAACCTTCTGCAGATCTCTGGAATTTTATCTTTGTGTTTCTTTCTTCTCCCCCATACTCCGAAAAATGTAGTTGCCTTTGTCTCCCTTGACTTCAAACTCTATTTCTTCAACTCAGGCAGTCCACCAGGCTCTGTGTGGCTTCTCCTCTCCCATGCTGTGGTCTTGGAATGCTCTCAAGTCAGCATCCCGGGGCAACTGAGGGTTTACCTCCTTTGTTTTTTCTCAGGGATGAACTTGCAAAAATGACTGGTACCCAGGGTCTTGAAAACTATTATTTCATATATATTTTGTTTTTGAGTGTTTCAGGTAGAGGGTAAATTCATCTATTTATTCCACTCTAGCTTGAAGGAGAAGCCTTCTTATCATAATTGTAGTTAATTATTTATGTCTTTAAGAACTTCTTTTTCTACTAGAATTATCCTGAATACAGGAACCATACCTGGATTGTTCAGCAACATACATTATAATTCAGTGGAGGGGCCGGCACACAGTAGGTACTCAAGTTTTAAAAAATGGAATAAATAATGAATAAGAGACTAAATGATTACATATCTGTTTGGGAATTTAAATGATTAGATTAAACATACCAGTTTATTGACTCTAACCTAGCATTACTAATTTAGATGGCGATTCAAGTGGACAAAGGTCTATAGTTTTAGCCCACCTGGCATTCCCTTTACTTTCTTCTGACAACAGCATATTAAACTTCCCGTGGCAAACGGCCCCTTCCCCATTCTCAGTCCAGGAAACTAACATGGGAGTGATACCACTGCCAGCTTTGGGGATAGGCTCGAAACCCCGGATAAGCCAATCAGTGGGTCCCATTCTATCATCACAGTTCAAAAAGAGACATAGGGCTCACCTGGATCCATAAAATTAAACCTGATCCTTTAAGTAATTATTGAAAAAGAAAAGCTTTGCTTCATTCTGAGTATACTAACCTGGCTGAATGAAAGTGTGGCGTTCTGGGGGCTCACCTTCCCACAATAAGGAAAAATAATAAACACCAAGAAAGCTGAGCAAAAGAAGATCCTAATAATGTTATCTCAACACCTTGATCCACATGAATTTCTTATCATGTGAGTTAATGAACTGCCCCTGTGCATTAAGCCAGTTTTAACTGGGTTTCTATCATTTGCAGTCTTAAATAATATATTAATGAAGCTAGAAAATAATATGAGTTAACATATAAACTGTTTCTAAAACATGCTGTATACACAGTGAAGGGTAAAATATTGAAGAGACAGTCGAGATCAATGTGGGTGTATCAGTTAGCTGTGGCTGAATAACAAATCACCCCCGACAAGTTGGCATAAATAATAAACATCTATTATCATGATCACTGGTCTTCATAATAGCTAGAGCAGCTCTTCAGACTACAGATCTATGCATCCGTGGGTCAACTGAAGATGCACATATATTGATACTTTGACCCAGTAATTTCATTCCTGGGAATACTCAGGCATATCCAAGGCAACAGGGACAACAATGTTCATGTAAGGAACAACCCCATTTGCCAAGTTCTCTGGAGGTATCTAGTCCCCAGGCAAGAAGTCTGTTAGCTCGACTCCCCTTTCCTTTGGCTTGGCATTAGCTGTTAGAACACCTTCAAATGTGCTCATTCTTCTAAGCTCTTCTGTCCTCCTCTGTAATCAGGTGGTTTTCGAATGCATTTACTCACATGGTCTCACAATGAATGTTCATTACAATACTATTTAAAAATCAAGATTTTTCTGCCTTTCTAACCCAATGCACTGGGTCTTTGCATTGAACGGATTTTAGAATTCTTATCACAGTATTTCAGGCAGTTTCTATGTTATATTCTATTAAGATGATTCCACCCAAGGTTGTCACAAGTCAGAGATTACAGCTTTTGCAGGATGTTTTGTTAGGAATATATTCATATACTCACTCTGTCAGACACATCCCATGAGCCTGCATTTAACATCTCATCCGATAGCATAATTCAACAAAAAGGATAAAATAAGCAATATTTATTAATATTATGGAATAGATTTTGCAGGAATATTAGATAGGCACACACTGTCTTCCCAAAGCAAACGTTTCTGCATTTCTAGCAGCACAAGCAAGGACGAAGAGGAAAAGAGAAGGAATAGAGGTAGGGAGGAGGAGGCATGAAATGTGAGGACTTCTCCTAATTATATAACTCTGGTTATACATTTAATTTTTCTCGTGCAATCTTTCTTATCTCTTCTAAAAAGAATGCAAAATTTATTCTCACAGAAGTAATAAACACCATCTGGGTTGTTCTCTGAGTTTGACAACATCACTACTTGATCAAATAGTGTAAGAAAATATATGCCCTACACAAAATCTACAGATAAAGCGATTTTGTACCCAGACAGTATTTTCTGAGGGTGTAGAGTTGGAAAATCACATTTGGACTTCTCAGGCCCAATACCTGGATCGGTAAGACCACAGTGACAGCCTGGCCCCCTCTTGTTTCTGACCTCCTAGTATCTTCCCAACTAGAACCCCTCTGCTGATTTCTAAGCCCAGGCAGGGTCCATCTACTGCCCGCCCACCTTCCTCCACTTCCAAGGCTGGCTGCAGAGATTGGTTCTGGGTGCGCCCATAACCCAAGTTACTCCAAGCAGAGCAACTAACAAGCAGCCCCAGGACTTACGCTGGACCTGATGGAGCAGAGCAGTGTTCTCCCTGAAGTGACCAGGCTGGTAGGATGGACGCTGGGAGCTGCTAGTGATCAACTTGCCACCAGGAGGGAGGAGCCTGCAGGAGATGATGCCAACCCAGAGAAAAGACAAGGAGACAGGTCGCTAAGCATACTGCATCCAGACACCCCCGGTACCAATCCGCCCTTTCTGCTTGGGTTTCATTCATGCAGTACCTAAGGCGTCAGTCGGACAAAGCCCACAGGATAAACACCGCAGCAACCAAGAGGAAGTGGGGAAACAAACACCCAGGGCCTTTGTGAAAAACAGAGAATCAAACAGATACAACCTTTGGAGAGAGAGGAGGATTAGTGGCTACCTATCTAGCAGTCGATTGTTTCTTTGACAACAGGGCCTGCTCCCAGCTACAAATCCTGCAAAGGTCCAATATTCACCTTACTAAACTCCTTTTAATCCAGGACAGTGGGATCTGTAGACTAGTGGAAGGCTTTGTGGAGAGGTTTTCTTTCCTGATAAAGAGATACACATGAGGAGAAACATCCCTCTTCCTGCCTTTGGATACAGCTGGGTGAGTGTGTGATGTCCAGAAGAGCTGCAGCTATCTTGTGATCATAAGGAAACACACTGGAGAATGACAGCCAGTGCACTGGGTATCATGGAGTGGAAAAACAAAAACATTTGGAGGATGCTGGTGTGCTACTGGATTAACAAACCACAGAACCAACCACCTCTGAACTTCTGGTTATGAAATATAATAAACTCCTATCATTTCAGACACTTTGGGGTGGTATTATACTAACTGCAGCTGACATCATGGTCAGTAATACACAGATCTCATGCCCTCTCCATGTATTTGCAACTGAGACTCTGGGAATGCTCATTAGATACATGCAGGTTTCCAAAAACCCCGTGGCATAACAAAGGTGCGCAACGATCTTACTAGTTGAAAGAGATCTTCTAAAGCAGACAGAAAACTGTCCCAGACAAGATTCGGTGGAGTCAGCAAGGACATAGCCCTACTGTATAATTCCACCAGGAAAGGAAGCTCCAGCCAATCTCGCATGCTCTCATTCACTTACCACTCACAAATTCTTTCATAAGACAAGTACTTGCCAGTACTTACCTCGTACAACTCAAATATTTTAAGGATGGAAGACGGAAAAGAGAATTTTAAGGCTCTGTCACAACTACACAGCTCTTGTTGGAGCAGGAAATCAGCCAGAGAGAATGAATAAATGAAAATGTGCAGCTGTATTCTAAAAGTTGATCTACAAAACAGATGATGGGCTGGATTTGGCCCCTAACTGTAGTTTTCTGACTCCTGATCTCAGAAAAAGGAGGTTTCTGCACTTCTTACATGAAGATCCCTGGACAGGTAAGGTTGTGATGAGGGAAGTCTGTATGTGGATGGTGACCCCTGGGTCCTCTGTTCCCAAAGTGGAAAGGAGGAAATAAAATTCTATTCAGAATTATGAATAGGAATCTTGGAAACCGCGTTAGGTCCACAAGTAATTTACAAATGAGCACTATAAATTCTGAACTCCATTTGGTTTGAAATGCCATATTCCTTGGGGGAACTGCCAACAAATGACTCTACAAGATCCAAGGGCCTATCAGAGTCTGGATGGGGCCATTCTTTTTTTTTTTTTTTTTTTTGCGGTACGCGGGCCTCTCACTGTTGTGGCGTCTCCCATTGCAGAGCACAGGCTCCGGACGTGCAGGCTCAGCGACCATGGCTCACGGGCCCAGCCGCTCCACGGCATGTGGGATCTTCCCGGACCAGAGCACGAACCCGCGTCCCCTGCATCGGCAGGCGGACTCTCAACCACTGCGCCACCAGGGAAGCCCCTGGATGGAGCCATTCTTGCCCATCTTTCTGATCCCACCTCCCTGGACTCTTCTCCTTCCTCTGCTCCAGCCACTTGTTCTTGCAATTTCTCCAACAGAGCAAGCTTATTCCATCTCCACTTGCCCTGCTGTCCTGCCTGGACAGCTCCTGCCCAGTATTCACAGCTTTCCTCCCTCACCTCATTCATGCTTCCCTTCCAAAGTCTGCTTTCTCAAGGAAGCCTTCCAAACCACCGATTCTAAAATAGGCAGATCCGGGAATTCCCTGGCGGTCCAGTGTTTAGGACTCTTAGCATCCACTGCCGGGGGCCTGGGTTCAATCCATGGTCGGGGAACTAAGATTCCACAAGCCTCGCAGCGCGGCCAAAAAAACCCAACCAAACAAAAATAAAATAAAATAGGGATTTCCCTGGTGGTCCACTGGTTAAGACTCTGAGCTCCCAATGCAGGGGTCCCAGGTTCAATCCCTGGTCAGGGAACTAGATCCTGCATGCCGCAATGAAGAGCCCAAGCCACGTGCCACAACTAAGACCCAGCGCAGCCAAATAAATAAATGTTTTTAAAAATTAAAACTAAAATAAAATAAAACAAAATAAAATAGCCGGGTCTTTCGCTATTCATTCACCTTCCTTCCTCTGCACCCTGATCCTGGAGATCTGTTTGCCTTTCAAGTTAACAGAAAACAATTGCCTTCTCCTCACCTCCCCGGCCCCCAACCCACTCCTGCATACCTAGAGTTCCAGGTATTTAAATTTTCAACTTAAAATCGGTAGTGAGGATGTTTCCAAAAAGTGGGTCTAGTCACGATGTCTGGGAACCTGCAGCTTTAAAGAAGCTGCATTTCCAGGTGATTCCCGGCTGTGACTAGTGACCTTGGGAAAAAGCAAAAGCAACTTTTTCATTTCACTTGGCAATGCCCCTTCCAATGCGTTTATAGGCCAGCTTTAGGCAGAAAGGCTCCCGGGAGAGAGGCGTGATTCTCACGATGTGCTCTAGGCTTACAGCAATCAGCCCATCCTGGGACGGGGGCGGAACCTGCAGCTGCCGCGAAGAGGACGCAGGGTGCAGGCAGTAACCAGGTGGGTTGAGCCTCCAGGGCCCCCCGCGCACTCAGAGTCCGGACCTGCAGGCCCTTCACCTCGGCGTGGCCATTAATCTCCCTTTTTCTGCACTTGGCCGGAATCCTGAGACCCCGGACAGACGCCTGCATCCTAGGGGAAAGGCGCCCTAGGCTGACTGCTCCCGGGGCTCAGAGGGTGAACCCCTCACCCCATCGTTTCGCCGCCGGCCCTAGTGCCACCGAATCTACGCGGCCACCCCCGCCGCACGTGCCCATGATACAAAACAGCAACAGTCACGCCACCACCTGGCCTGCTAGTGGACGCTTCAGGCGCTGTGCTGTGTGCCCGACGTGCCCATCAAAATCCCTCTACTACACTTGGTCCATTTGCGCCGTGGAGTCCGGTTCCGGAGACTCGCACCCACCTCCTCCCAGCACCAACCACCTGGGACCCCCCAGTCTCCACGCGCACCCCCAAACTGCTTTGATCTCAATCTCAGATGCCTCCGGGCGGTCCCAGATTTCTGGCAAGAGACTAGCGCTGTGATCTTGCCGTCCTCCGTGGGCCAACATCGGCTCTTGGGACCCCAGGGTTGGGGAGAAGGGGGCGCAAAACATTGGATTTCCTGGGGGCGATGGAGTGAGACCCCACGGCTGTAGGAATGGAGGCGCACAGATTCGCTCCATCCCCCGTGCTGACAGGTTGACTGAGCTGGGAGCAGGGCAGGGACCCCTCGTCTGGGGTGCAGATGAGCAAGAAGCCAGAACACTCCTACCCCAGGACCGCAGTTTGACTGACCCGGGGGTAGGCAGCTGGGAGACGATCCACAGAACCTTCCCCTTGGCCACACCCCCTCATCGACCCTGGGGCACCACTTAAGAGATGCGGGAGCAGCCAAAGTGGCCCCCAAAAGCCGCAAGACTCCGGACAGGACCCGTCCATCCAGGGAGGAGGAGCTGCCCCTGCACAGGCGCTCCTGGGGCGACCAGCCAGCTTCGCCAGATTCCCGCGTACAAACTCCTGGTTCAGGTGCCCTCCGCCTGGAAGCACCCGGAGATCGGAGGGAGCTTCCCGAGCCGAGAGCGCCACCACGACGGCCGCCCGCCCTCGCCTTACCTCTGCCCGGGGGCGACCTCGGAGAGCGTCCTGCGTCCCCCGCCGCTTCCCCGGACTCCGGGGCGCCACCCGCAGCCGAGTCACCGGTCCGGCAGCGTCTCGGATGGGCGCGCCCGGCGCCCCTTCCCTCAGAAGACCCCTTCCCCCCAGGGCAGCTGCCCGCGCCCCTCCCGGCCCACTGCTTCTGGGCGGCTAGGCTTCGCGCGCTTTGGACCGGACCGCCCCCGGCCACGCCCGGCCACGCCCCGGCCACGCCCTGTCACCCGCCGGCCACGCCCCACCCCGGCTCCGCCCCGCCTCCCCCGCCTCTCCGGTCAGTCTTGTCTCAGTTCCAACGCACCTACGACTCCGCGTCCTCAACGCCTCCGGACACCTCACGCCCCGCTCCGTCTCCGGAACCGTCCCTCCCCACCTCCCTCTGCCCAGTCCGTTACTTCCGGTCCCGCCCACCCGCCAGCCAACTGGTCGGGCAGTGAGCGCCAGGGCGCATGGGGTGAAGCACGCAGAAGGAGGGTCCTTCCAGAGTCTGAGGTAACGAGGCCTACAGGGGAGGACTCGGTGCTCCAGAAGGATGCTCTCCTCCGACAGAGGGCCTTCATATGGCCACTCCCTTCCTTCCCGCTCTGGGTCGCAGCCCTAGAGAGTTCTACCCAGATACCCAGGGACTCAGACCTGGAGATGGCCCTTCCACCTTCCCGCGGCCCTGCAGGGCGAGTGGTCCGCACCCCCTAACCTCCAAATTTTGGGTGACACCCTGGGAGCGGGAAAAGTGTGGGATTAAAAGTCCCATGCAGGGACTTCCCTGGCGGGCCGGTGGTTAGGGCTCTGCCCTTCCAACGCAGGGGGCACAGGTTCTGTCCCTGGTCGGGAAACTAAGATCCCACAAGCTGGGCAGCGTGGCCAAAAAAAAAGGTTCCATGGGGCTTAAAATGGAAAGAGTTATAATTGCATTTTTTCACATTCTGCTTTTTAAAAAATTATCATTTTTGGTCATAATTGCATACAACATTATGTTTAGTTACAAGTGTACAACACAAAGATTTGGTATTTGTATACATTGTGAAATGATCACTGCAATGTCTGGTTGACATCTGTCACCATACATAGTTAGAATTATGTGTGTGAGAATTGTGTGTATGTGATAAGAACTTTTAAGATTTACTCTCTTACAGTTGCATTTTTAAAAATAAATTTATTTTATTATTTAATTTATTTATTGGCTGCGTTGGGTCTTTGTTGCTGCACGTGGGCTTTCTCTAGTTGCGGCGAGCGGGGGCTACTCTTCCTCGCAGTGAGTGGGCTTCTCATTGCAGTGGCTTCTCTTGTTGCGGAGCACGGGTTCTCGGCACGTGGGCTTCAGTAGTTGTGACACGTGGGCTCAGTAGTTGTGGCTCACGGGCTTAGTTGCTCCACGGCATGTGGGATCTTCCCGCACCAGGGCTCGAACCCGTGTTCCCTGCATTGGCAGGTGGATTCTTAACCACTGCGCCACCAGCGAAGCCCCTACAGTTGCATTTTTAAACAGGAAAAACAAGGTGCAAAAATAGGGACTCTATACATACATATGTCACACCAGGAACCGCGAACAGTGGTATCCTCGAGAAGGGGACTGGGATGTGGGGACAGGAGAAAAAGTAGTTAGTTAATTCATGCTCTTCTGTACTGTTTGATTATTTTCTTAATATGCTTGTTTTGTCTATTTAGAAAAAAATAAGCGAACAAAAAACATGAGCCACTGCCCCCTTGACCCTGCAGTAGCGGTTTCTGTGCAGTTAGACCTCCCCCTCCCGCCCCCGCCCAGTGTCTCTTCTTTCTGGTTTTCCCTGAGCTGCCCACTCTCAGGAGGTGCTCCCAGCTGCCACCCAGGTGGGGTTCCCATGCTCACCCTCATAGACCCTGGGAGAAGCTGAGCCTTCGGGGAGCGGGTGTCTGACCACTTCCTGAATTGTTAGCGAACGCAGGTTCATGTGCTAGACCCACAGTGAGGCCAAACAATACTGAAATGTTGGTGTTTGGAGCAGAGAAAGTTTTATTGCAGGGCCCTGCAAGTGGATGGGTGGCTCACGCCTTAAAAAACCCGGAACTCCTGGAAGGGTTTCAGCAAAGCCCTTTTATAGGAAAGATGAGGGAGGGGCATGGTTGGTTGTTGCAGACTTCTTGGTGTCAGAATCCTTTGCAGCTGTCCTCATAGGTCAGGTCACTATGTTCCTGTAAACCTGCAACCAACAAATGTTATTCTTTGCTCTGCAATGTTTTCTCTCTGTATGAATGGAAAAGTGTTACACTCTTGAAGGTCAGAGCCTTGAGAATGAGGTCTCCTGTACATTTCACGCTACAGGCAACATTCTTAACAGGGAGCAAAAGCAATAGAATACAAAGGTTAAAGTAAGCAACTAAGGCCTCGTGCCACAGCTACTGAGCCCAAGTGCCACAACTACTGAAGCCCATGCACCTAGAGCCCATGGTCCACAACAAGAGAAGCCACGGCAATGAGAAGCCCGCACACCGCAACAAAGACCCAATGCAGCCAAAAATAAATAAATAAATTAATTAATTAATTAATATATTTATTTTTAAAAAAGATTAAAGTAAAAGAAACAAATCCAATATGGTGTCAGATTTGTTCTTCCCTATTACATTGTTATAGGTAGAAGGAGCAGATGGGAAGGCAGAAACCTGCCAAGAGAGGCTTAGACCCAAGTTGCTGCCACCTCCCCAAACCAGCAACATCTGGCCATCCCCCCCAGGGTCCCTGCTTCTCACCCACAGGGCTCGGGTGGCCCAGCTCCCACTGAGTTGGCTCAGTGGAATATCAGAAAGGTACAAAGGAAGTCTGATTTTTGCATGTGTCATCCTTCCTGGTTACTAGAGAACCCCCAGGCATCCTGATTTCAATTGCTCTAAAAACAAAACAAAACACAAAAAACAAACAAAAAACCCAAGAAGAAACAATAAAGAGATCCAGAACGACTGCAGATCCATTTCTTTTCCCCCAGACAGGCCCTCCTAGAGAACCAGAGGCCAAGCCTGGGAGGACGGATGGATTTGAAGAGCTCTCCCCAGCATCAGTGGCCTCTCTCAGCTCCGTGGGGCTGGGATTCTAGACCCAGGCTGGGCGAGGAAGACTCAGGGCTGCTACTGTGCCCTTATCACTTTAAACCTTGGCAGTTCAGACAGAATCCAGCCACTGGGGATGTCCAGACCCAGGGCCCCTGATTCCTTGTGGCCAAGTGTTCAATCTCTAGGAGGGCCAGGTGAGAACTGCTTCTTTCTGTTATTATTTTTTTAAGTGTTATTGGAGTGTAGTTGATTTACAATGTTGTGTTAGTTTCAGGTGTACCAAAGTGATTTAGTTATGCATATACGTACATTCATTCTTTTTCAGATTCTTTACCCGTATAAGGTTACTGCAGAATACTGAGTAGAGTTCCCTGTGCTCTACAGAGAGCTGCTTCTTAAAATGTATACGGTATGCTGCTTTGGGTGGTGTGGTCTTGCTTTAGAATCCCAAGAGCCTGTGTTGTGATTCTCCCACCGGGACTTCCATAAGCTCCATGCTGCATCTTCTTCCCCGTGGTTATACCTCTGGGACCATGGAGTCTGCCTGATGGTTCGTCCCAAACATTAGAACTGATTGCACCAAAGCCTGGACTGACCGCAGTGCCCTTTCCTGTTGTTGACTCCACTCAGAGCCGGTAGCCTTGCGTGTCACTTGGGAGATGAGCCAGCGCAGCACTCCTGAGTGTGAAACGTGTTTCCTCTAGAACCCAAGGAGAGACCAACTGGACCCTGTGCTTTCCTCATTGTGACATTAGATGCAGCACTTTGCCTTTCACTTCAGAGAGGATGTCTGCCTGCCTGTGACCACTAAATGTGGTACAGCTTCCCTGAAATGCGGGTCCCCAAATCTTCTTGCCCTCTGGAGCACATGTGTCTTTCCGGGGCCTCTAGTAAAAGGTACTAGCCACCTTTTTTACTCATTCCGTCCAATCAGCACGATGTCATTGATGTACTAGACCAACATGATCTTCAGTGGTGATAAAAGAAATTTTCACATATTGAGGTATAGGGAAGGCATTCTGGCTTATAGATGAGTTGACTTGAATTTTATGCTAAGTAAAATAGCCCGTTTGTGGCCTATGAAACAGACCTTGTACATCTGTTGTAGTTATTAGACCAAAAGTAGAGAATGTCCATGTTAAAAATAAAGATTAAATGGGACTTCCCTGGTGGTTCAGTGGTTAAGATTCTGAGCTTCCATTGCAGGGGGCACGGGTTCGATCCTGGCTCGGGGAACTAAGGTCTTGCATGCTGCACAGTGCGGCCAAAAAAGAAAAAGATTAAATGCCTCCCTTCCTAGGACAGCGATCTGGTCCTCCTTTGATGATAAGACTGCCTTCCAGGTGCCAAGGCCATGCTGACTCGTTGTGTATGTGCTGGTCCGGGTGTGTGTGTGTTTCCCTTGAAATGTAACCCTGACTTGTTTAGTGTTCTTTGTTCTGACAAGATATAAAACTGTGCTGAAAACCCTGCTTCTCTGGAGCAGCTTCTCAGAGTAACCTGGGAAGCAGGCTTCTGGGCTAGTCCTCAGTTTGTCTCAAATAAAACTCTTTTCTATTCTTATTATAGATTGTTTATTGATTATTTTCATTGACATTGCAGTGTCCAGGGAGTCCAGAGCTCTGTAGGCTGTATTTTGACAGCAAGAAGGAGTGTTAATCTAGTCCTGAGACAACACTGTCATTTCATATTTTTGTCCATCCTCATGAATATGAAGATTTGCATGTGTGTGCACGGGTGCATATGTGTGCATTCTGAGTTGTCATGCAAAATCTTTTTAACAATGTGAGTTACAGTAAAAAATTTGATGCCAAGACTTTAGTGTCCGCACATAGCAGTAGAATCCCTGCATCCTTAGGTATACATACATTTAACTTTCTGTGTTGCCAGATTGCTCCCCCAAATGGTTGTACCAGTTGGCAAGTTGTATTTGAAGTTAGAAGGTTTCTTTACTCTCTGAAATGAGAGCGTTTTCCAGAAGCAAGGGCTTGTGTATCTTATTTTGGGGTGATACACATCTGGCTGGGTTTTATAGTTCTGCAGTTGGTGTTTTATTTTCCAGAGTAACACTCATCTTTATGGCTCACCATTTAATTTCCCTACTGTCAAGAGGCAGAATGAAGTTATTCCTCTTTTTAAAAGAATTATATAAGTAGGTAATAATGAATGCAAAATGCTGTAGTTAAACACCAGCAGATAAGCTGATGGATCGGCTGTCACTTAGATGATGCTATAAACGGAAAGAAAGTAATATTTACTCGTTTGCAAAAAAACAAGAACGGGTGATGGATTTGGTGTCCTTTGACTCTGAGTGACTCGTTACAGCAAATTGTTATTTTCCAGTTAATAGAGGGAATAAAAAGTACAAAGCAGAGAAAAGGCATTGCTTTCAAGAGCACAGCCGGGTCTCTTGCACTGTTGAATCACGTGAACTATTGCAAAGTTAACTGTTATGGGCGGACCTGTGTTCTCTCTAAATTCACCAGGACCCTCAGAATATGTCTGTTTTTGGAGATAGCGTCTTTAAAGAGGGAATTAAGGTAAAATGAGGCCATGTGAGTGGGCCCTGAGCCAATCTGACCGATGCTTTTAAAAGAGGAGGACATTAGGACACAGATACACACAGAGCAAGACCATGTGAGGACACAGGGGAAAGTCCTGCCCACAGGAATCTTCCCTGACCTTTTCCGGTTTCTGGTGGCTCCTGGCATCGTGTTCTGTGGCAGCATCACTTCAGTCTCTGCCTCTATCTCTATGTGGTCCTGTCCTCTTCTCTGTTTTTTTTCTCATCTTCTTATAAGGACACTTGCTGTTGGATTGAGGGCCCAGCTTGCTAATCCAGGGTGAGTGCATCTCAAGATCTGTCACTACTTACATCTGTAAAGACTCTTTTTCCAAATACGGTCACATTCATAGGTTCCAAGGGGTCATATCTTTTAAAAAGACCATCCAGCCCACCACAGGACCCACCTGGATGATCCAGGGCAGTCTCATGTCAAGATCCTTAATTTGACTGCATCTGCAAAGACCCTATTTCCAGAGAAGGTCACATTCACAGGTTCTCGGGATTAGGAAATGCATGTGCCATTGGGAGCCATGCCCATCACATCACCCAATAGATGTGCTGTGTGGATTAAACTATTTTATCCAAGTAAAGTGCTAGTACCAGTGCCTAGCACTGAGTGAGGGACCTATATGTATTGACTAAATTAACATTTTTATTATCCACACTGTATCAAAAGTGGGGGAAGGCTAGACAGGAGAGCAGTGCATTTCAAGATAAATGAGAAAGCACATTTCTTAGTCACAAAGAAGCATATCCCTATATGATTAATATGCAAATGCCGAATAAAATGTTGAAAGAATCCATTTATAAACCCGTTAGAAATAAACCTTCGCACCACTGTGATAAATACACAGAAAAGATAGTTGACGAAAAACGTAATGAACCAATAAAAAGGCTGGGATTTCGACAGGGCTGTTTTCTAGATGCAAATAAGCTGATTGCTGTTTTCCAGACCCACACTTGTGTGTTGTATCTGCAGGGGTCTCACCCTCTGAGGGTGTCTGCTGGCCCTTCCGGCCTGGAGACCCCCTGCACACCACCCAGCATCCCGCTGTGACAGAAGCAACCCCCACTGGGATCTGGAAAGAATCTCTCAGATCCAGGGAAACGGGGGCTTTTTAGAGGCAGGTGTAGCCTGGGGTTTGAAGGTAGAGAGCTGGGTTCCTTGGGGACACCTCTGTCTCTGAACAGTTGTGTGAATTTAAATGACAAACTCTCTAAACGTCTTCTGTGAAGTGGCAATTTCCTTGCAGGCTCACTGTGGGGATTAAATGAATTAAAATAAAAAGAGCAGAGCGGCCCAGCCTTGGAAACATTGTTCTTAAAGCTTTCTTCTTTCAGCAGACATGGACCCTGAAGAATTGACTCCAAATGCAGTGTGTTTTTTGTTTGTTTGTTTAATTTCTTTTTCAACCATGAAGAAAGAAATTACCAAAAAGCTGAGTTTGTAATGAAAGCACACAGTTAGGTAAATGAAAATAGAGCCTCAAAGATAATTGTATCTGTATTTTGTTTTTCTTCCCAGAAACCCCTTTGGGTTCTCACTTTACCTGCTTCAAGGCAACAAATAAAATAATTGCTTTGTCAGAGCCCAGACCACAGTAGAGTCAGCCCTTTTTTAAAAATTTCATTGAAAAGGTAAAAGCAGTTTTGGTTAAGAGCAGAGACGGTGTCTGATGAGGGGCTTCACCCCCGTGAGCTGAGACCCTTGGAGGGTGTTTCTCTGTGGCAAGCTTTTGATCATCATGTGTAAGATCATAGTCTGTCCTGTAATAGAGTGAAGTTTCTGACCAATAGAAATGCATAGCTTCATATGACATGTTTAATTTTGACTTTGACAAATGCTAAGTAGGCTGAATGAAGAAGATCTGGGGGTCAGAGTTGGCCTCTGGTCTTCATTTGTCATTTCTTAGACACTGGCCAATTCCTATGTGTCCTTGTCAGGGAGGAACAGATTTTCCTCTGCCCTTCTGGGTTCTTCTGGCTGGTCTAAGAATTAAACCGACATAAGACAGATTAACAGGAGAACATCAAAGTTTAAAAACATGTATACATGGGAGAGACCCAGGAAATCTGAGCAACTCGCCAAAATGGCTGAAACCCTCACCTTAAGCACCATCCGCAGCTAAAGGCAAAAGAGGATACTGAGGGAGGGGTTTGGGACCTCAAAGGGGAGAGAGGCAATTCGCGCGGAGATGGGAAAGCAAATGTTTGGTAAACAAATGTTTGCTGGGCCAGGCAGCAGTGACAAGGGGGCACAGAGTGGACTCTGAACTCTAGCCCCTGCTGAGTTTGTCACCCATGCTAAGCAGCCCGTGCCCCAGGCCAAACAAGCTGTTTTTACATATACCAGCTAGTGGTGTTTTATCAACAGGATGCCCAGAAGGCCTGCGGCAAAACCAGGCTGAAGCAGCTACATCAGCGGGGGTGGGGGGGTGGGGAGGGAGAGAGGGAGAAGTGGGGCGGGAGGGAGGGAGAACGGGGGGGGCGGGGAAGAGAGAGAGAGAGACAGAGAGAGACACGCTTTGCAGCTGTCCTTAGATACAGTGGCTCGGGCTTGACCTCAGGAACGCACCTGCGCAGATGCAACCTGGAGGTGTCCTAAATAGGTCACCTTTGCTTCATCACCATGCTGAGGTCTCTGCCCAAAGGGGGGTTTACACTCTGCACAATTTGTGCCATGCGGAAAGGAGCGTGCAAGACTGTGCATGCCCCAACTGCCTGCTGGAAATCTCCACCCCTTTCCTAGAGCCCCGATGACCTGACAGCCTTCTGCCCCTTAAATTCCCTTACTCCCCTTCTGATACCGACCAGGGCTCTTGGCCTCCTTAATCAATAGAAATTGACTAGAGGCCAGGTAAGAAATTCAGGCAAGGCTTTACTGGGGCCCCTGCTGCGGCAGTGGGGAGTGAGAACAAACAACAGGTTCCCTTGCGCACCTCAGGGGGGGGTGAGCTTATTCCTTATACGGGGTGAGGGTAGGGGTGTGTCCAGGGGTCGGGCTGGAGGCGTGGCTCAGGTGGCCTGCCCACCCCTTTGGTTGAGGTGAGTGCAGGGGGCATGCGCAGTGCCCTGCTTTGGCTCCCGACCCCCAGCTTTTGCTCCCCGGCTCTTCAGAAGTGGCAGCTGAGTTTTTTGGTCTTTCGTATCTTTTCGTCCATAATTTGCCCCAACTGCAAATGCACACAGTTATTTTTAGTCCCATATACTTTCTTTGTATTCTGTTGCTCAAGGAGAGGTTTGTCCAGGTGCAAGCATTGCAGCAAAGGGTCCCAAGTTCCAGGTCCCAGCCTGCCTCATTCCCTTCCGGGAGCTGGTTCCTTTAGAGCATCAATTCCCCTTCTTCATCCTCTGGCCATTGAGTAAAAACCTGCCTTGCTTGCGGCAAACCCAGTTTCCTTCTTGGCAGCATAAATCTGAGCAGGAAAGAATCCCTGCCTGACCAGGGGGGATTCAGTTCAGCTGGGGCCCCAAGAGGTAACCAGTTTCCCTCACCACACCAAGCCCATATTCTTTACAGGTATCTCTGGGGATAGCTCTATTCCAGGAATAGGTTCTTTATCTAAATTCTTTAGCCAGCTAAGGGGGAGGTAAAAAGAAAGGCTTCCTGAGCCTTCTCTTTCTTAAAAATAATCAGCCTAAAATAATCCTTATTCCAAATGTTGCAGGAAAAAAAAACAGTGCGAGAGGATGGTCACACCCCAGGTCTCAGGTGAGTCCCTGGGAAGGCCACCAAGTGTCGGTTCTTGGCTTTGTGCAGGAAAGAATATAGTAAAGTGAAGGCAGGTATATTCAGGGAGACACATACTCCATAGACAGAGTGTGAGCCATCTGGGAAAGCAAGAGGCCCCGAAATATGGGGTGGTTAATTTTTATAGGCTGGGTAATCAGTGGGAGGATTATTCCAGCTATTTTGGGGGAAGGGACGGGGCTTTCCAGGAATTGGGCCACCGCCCACTTTTTGCCCTTTTATGGTCGGCCTCAGAACTGTCACGGCGCCTGTGAGTGTATAATGAGGCTCAAGGTCTAGTGGAAGCCAGTCGTCTGCCATCTTGAACCTCTTTTGTTCTAACCAGTTTATGTCGTGTCCTCAATGGCTATGTTATTCTTTTAAAGGCTGTGCCCTGCCCACTTCCTGTCTCACAAAGAGACAAAATTGGGTGGCAAATTTTGCTGCCTCTACAGGGCTGAGCTAGTACTTAACACCCAGATTTCATCATTATCCAGACATCATTCTCATTCCTTTGTGATGCACTAATGAATCTGTTTCCGCAAAATGAGCTTTTCCAGTTCTGCTAATGTGAGCTGAGCATCGGGGCAGGTGCACAGCAGTGGTGTCTGAACCCTTCCCTGGACCCTGCTTCCCTTTCCTGGAGCCTAGAGAAGGAACTGCTCTAATGATGAACACCGGGGTCATTTCCTATCCTGAGCCATCCCATTTTGGCTTTCTCTCACTGGACTTGAGCAGGTTTTGCAAGACAAAAGAGAAACACACTTTTCTTTAATATGGTTTACCATTTCCTCCTGCATGATTCTAGCTGATACTTGATGAACCAGACAAAACAATATCATAATCAACACATTCTAGATAAGACCACGTTTCCATCAGAAGAATGTCGGGAGCATTCGCATAGCTGTAATTAGCAAAGAAGTTGGAGAAATCAAATGCACGCAATCCTTTTAAGTATGGTTGCCTTAAGACCTAATTACTTTGGAGTAATTGGCCTATAAGAAGGCTTTGGAGGCTGTTGCAGTGAATACAATGGGCCAAGTAGGGGACGTGATGGAATCATTGAGCTTTAATTAATTGGATACCAGGGAATGCACACTTCCTGAGGGAGAGCTCTTCACTTATGCAGATTTATACCGTTTGGGATTTCAGGAGCCTATAAAAGTTTCTTCCATTGAATTCCTGCCCAACTGAGAGGTACTGAAAACCAGCAGATGGGTTGAAAGTTACAAGAATAACTTCTGATTCCTTACTGGTGACATTTAGCATGTAAATGTGCTCCCGAAGCTTCGCTCTCTCTCCCTTTGTGTCTCTCAATTTTTTTTTATTGTGGTAAAGTAAACATGTGATAAACTTTTAACCATTTTAAGTGTACATTTCAGCGATATTAAATACATTTATAATTTTGTGCAACCATCATCACGCTCCATCTGGATAACTTTTCATTTTGTAAGACTGAAACTCTATACATATTAAATCATGTCACCTTCTCCACCCCGTCACTCCAACCTTTGGCAATCACCATTCTAAGTATCTCATAGAAGTGGAATCATATAGTATTTGTCTATTTGTGACTGCCTTATTTCATCCTGCCTTATGGCCTCGAGGTTCATACATGTTGTAGCAGATACCAGAATTCCCTTCCTTTTTATTTAAATTTAACATCTTTAATGGAGTATCATTGCTTTACAATGGTGTGTTAGTTGCTGCTATATAACAAAGCATATCAGCTATACGTATACATATATCCCCATACCCCCTCCCTCTGTGTCTCCCTCCCACCCTCCTTATCCCACCCCTCTAGGTGGTCACAAAGCACCGAGCTGATCTTCCTGTGCTATGTGGCTGCTTCCCACTAGCTCTCTATTTTACGTTTAGTAGTGTATGTATGTCCATGCCACTCTCTCACTTCGTCCCAGCTTACCCTTCCCCTTCCCCGTGTCCTCAGGTCCATTCTCTATGTCTGCGTCTTTATTCCTGTCCTGCCCCTAGGTTCTTCAGAACCTTTTTTTTTTTGGATTCCATATATATGTGTTAGCATACGGTATTTGTTTTTCTCTTTCGGACTTACTTCACTCTGTATGACAGACTCTGGGTCTACCCACCTCACTACAAATAACTCAATTTCGTCCCTTTTTATGGCTGAGTAATATTCCATTGTATACATGGGCCCCATCTTCTTTATCCATTCACCTGTCAATAGACACCTAGGTTGCTCCCATGTCCTGACTATTCTAAATAGAGCTGGAATGAACATTGTGGTACATGACTCTTTTTGAATTATGCTTTTCTCAGGGTATATGACCAGTGGTGGGACTGCTGGGTTGTATGGTAGTTCTATTTTTAGTTTTTTAAGGAACCTCCATACTGTTCTCCATAGTGGCTGTATCAATTTACATTCCCACCAACACTGCAACAGGGTTCCCTTTCCTCCACACCCTCTCCAGCATTTATTGTTTATAGATTCTTTGATGATGGCCATGCTGACTGGTATGAGGTGATACCTCATTGTAGTTTTGATTTGCATTTCTCTAATGATTAGTGATGTTGAGCATCCTTTCATGTGTTTGTTGGCAATCTGTATATCTTCTTGGGAGAAATGTCTATTTAGGTCTTCTGCCCATTTCTGGATTGGGTTGTTTGTTTTTTGGATATTGAGCTGCATGAGCTGCTTGTATATTTTGGAGATTAATCGTTTGTCAGTTGCTTCGTTTGCAAATATTTTCTCCCATTCTGAGGGTTGTCTTTTCATCATGTTTATGGTTTTGTTTGCTGTGCAAAAGCTGTTAAGTTTCATTAGGTCCCATTTGTTTATTTTTGTTTTTATTTCCATTTCTCTAAGAGGTGGGTCAAAAAGGATCTTGCTGTGATGTATGTCATAGAGTGTTCTGCCTATGTTCTCCTCTAAGAGTTTTATAGTGTCTGGCCTTACATTTAGGTCTTTAATCCATTTTGAGTTTATTTTTGTGTGTGGTGTTAGGGAGTGTTCTAATTTCATTCTTTTACATGTAGCTGTCCAGTTTTCCCAGCACCACTTATTGAAGACACTGTCTTTTCTCCATTGTATATTCTTGCCTCCTTTATCAAAAATAAGTTGACCATATGTGTATGGGTTTATCTCTAGGTTTTCTATCCTGTTCCATTGATTTATATTTCTGTTTTGGTGCCAGTACCATACTGTCTTGATTATTGTAGCTTTGTAGTATAGTCTGAAGTCAGGGAGCCTGATTCCTCCAGCTCTGTTTTTCTTTCTCAAGATTGCTTTGGCTATTCAGTGTCTTTTGTGTTTCCATACAAATTGTGAACTTTTTTGTTCTAGTTCTGTCAAAAATGCCATTGGTAGTTTGATAGGGATTGCATTGAATCTGTAGATTGCTTTGGGTAGTATAGTCATTTTCACAATGTTGATTCTTCCAATCCAAGAACATGGTTTATCTCTCCATCTGTTTGTATCATCTTTAATTTCTTTCATCAGTGTCTTATAGGTTTCTGCATG
Source organism: Monodon monoceros (assembly GCF_005190385.1). Lineage (NCBI taxonomy): Eukaryota > Metazoa > Chordata > Mammalia > Artiodactyla > Monodontidae > Monodon > Monodon monoceros. The sequence goes on along the minus strand of NW_021703765.1, from coordinate 83,059,539 downwards.
CAGGTCTTTTGTCTCCTTAGGTAGGTTTATTCCTAGGTATTTTATTCTTTTTGTTGCAATGGTAAATAGGAGTATTTCCTTAATTTCTCTTTCAGATTTTTCATCATTAGTGTATAGGAATGCAAGAGATTTCTGTACATTATTTTTGTATCCTGCTACGTTACCAGATTCATTGATTAGCCCTAGTAGTTTTCTGGTAGCATCTTTAGAATTCTCTATGTATAGTATCATGTCATCTGCAAACAGTGACAGTTTTACTTCTTCTTTTCCAATTTGGATTCCTTTTATTTCTTTTTCTTCTCTGATTGCTGTGGCTAAAACTTCCAAAACTATGTTGAATAATAGTGGTGAGAGTGGGCAACCTCCTCTTGTTCCTGATCTTAGTGAAATGGTTTCAGTTTTTCACCATTGAGAATGATGTTGGCTGTGGGTTTGTCATGTATGGCCTTTATTATGTTCAGGTAGGTTCCCTCTATACCTACTTTCTGGAGAGGTTTTATCATAAATGGGTGTTGAATTTTGTTGAAAGTTTTTTCTGCATCTATTGAGGTTATCATATGGTTTTTCTTCTTCAGTTTGTTAATATGGTGTATCACATTGATTGATTTGTGTATATTGAAGAATCCTTGCATTCCTGGGATAAACCCCAGTTGATCATGGTGTACGATCCTTTTAGTCTGCAGCTGGATTCTGTTTGCTAGCATTTTGTTGAGGATTTTTGCACCTATGTTCATCACTGATATTGGCCTGTAGTTTTCCTTTTTTGTGACATCTTTGTCTGGTTTTGGTATCAGGGTGATGGTGGCCTTGTAGAATGTGTTTGGCTTGTTCCTCCCTCTGCTATGTTTTGGAAGATTTTGAGAAGGATAGGTGTTAGCTCTTCTCTAAATGTTTGGTAGAATTTGCCTGGGAAGCCATCTGGTGCTGGGCTTTTGTTTGTTGGAAGATTTTTAATCACAGTTTCAATTTCAGCACTTGTGATTGGTCTGTTTATATTTTCTATTTCTTCCTGGTTCAGTCTAGGAAGGTTGTGCTTTTCTAAGAATTTGTCCATTTCTTCCAGGTTGTCCATTTTATTGGCGTATAGTTGCTTGTATAATGTCTCATGATCCTTTGTATTTCTGCAGTGTCAGTTGTTACTTCTCCTTTTTCATTTCTAATTCTGTTGATTTGAGTCTTCTCCCTTTTTTTCTTGATGAGTCTGGCTAATGGTTTATCAATTTTGTTTATCTTCTCAAAGAACTAGCTTTTAATTTTATTGATCTTTGCTATCGTTTCCTTCATTTCTTTTTCATTTATTTCTGATCTGATCTTTATGATTTCTTTCCTTCTGCTAACTTTGGGGTTTTTTGTTCTTCTTTCTCTAATTGCTTTAGGAGTAAGGTTAGGTTGTTTATTTGAGATGTTTCTTGTTTCTTGAGGTAGGATTGTATTGCTCTAAACTTCCCTCTTAGAACTGCTTTTGCTGCATCCCATAGATTTTGGGTTGTCGTGTCTCCATTGTCATTTGTTTCTAGGTATTTTTTTATTTTCTCTTTGATTTCTTCAGTGAGCTCTTGGTTATGTAGTAGTGTATTGTTTAGCCTCCATGTGTTTGTATTTTTTACAGATTTTTTCCTGTAACTGATATCTAGTCTCATAGCGTTGTGGTTGGAAAAGAGTCTTGATACAATTTCAATTTTCTTAAATTTACCAAGGCTTGATTTGTGACCCAAGATACGCTCTATCCTGGAGAATGTTCCATGAGCACTTGAGAAGAAAGTGTATTCTGTTGTTTTTGGATGGAATGTCCTATAAATATCAATTAAGTCCATCTTGTTTAATGTATCATTTAAAGCTGTGTTTCCTTATTTATTTCCATTTTAGATGCTCTATCTATTGGTGAAAGTGGGGTGTTAAAGTCCCCTACTATGATTGTGTTACTGTCAATTTCCCCTTTTACGGCTGTTAGCATTTGCCTTATGTATTGAGGTGCTCCTATGTTGGGTGCATAAATATTTACAATTGTTATATCTTCTTCTTGGATTGATCCTTTGATCATTGTGCATTGTCCTTCTTTGTCTCTTTCAATAGTCTTTATTTTAAAGTCTATTTTGTCTGATATGAGAATTGCTACTGCAGCTTTCTTTTGATTTCCATTTGCATGGAATATCTTTTTCCATCCCCTCACTTTCAATCTGTAGTGTCCCTAGGTTTGAAGTGGGTCACTTGTAGACAGCATATATATGGGTCTTGTTTTTGTTTCCATTCAGCCAGTCTATGTCTTTTGGTGGGAGCATTTAATCCATTTACATTGAAAGTAATTACCTGTATGTATGTTCCTATTACCATTTTCTTAATTGTTTTGGGTTTGTTTTTGTAGGTCTTTTCCTTCTCTTGTGTTTCCTGCCTAGAGAAGTTCCTTTAGAATTTGTTGTAAAGCTGGTTTGGTGGTGCTGAATTCTCTTAGCTTTTGCTTGTCTGTAAAGGTTTTAATTTCTCTGTCGAATTGGATGAGATCCTTGCTGGGTAGAGTAATCTTGGTTGTAGGTTTTTCCCTTTCATCACTTTAAATATGTCCTGCCACTACCTTCTGGCTTGCAGAGTTTCTGCTGAAAGATCAGCTGTTAACATCATGGGGATTCCCTTGTATGTTATTTGTTGCTTTTCCCTTGTTGCTTTTAATATTTTTTCTTTGTATTTAATTTTTGATAGTTTGATTAATATGTGTCTTGGCGTGTTGCTCCTTGGATTTATCCTGTATGGGACTCTCTGTGCTTCCTGGACTTGATTAACTATTTCCTTTCCCATATTAGGGAAGTTTTCAACTATAATCTCTTCAAATATTTTCTCAGTCCCTTTCTTTTTGTCTTCTTCTGCTGGGACCTCTATAATTCAAATACTGGTGCATTTATTGATGTCCCAGATGTCTCTGAGACTGTCCTCGATTCTTTTCATTCTTTTTTCTTTCTTCTGCTCTTTGGTAGTTATTTCCACTATTTTATCTTCCAGGTCTCTTATCCGTTCTTCTGCCTCAGTTATTCTGCTATTGATTCCTTCTAGAGAATTTTTAATTTCAGTTATTGTGTTGTTCGTCATTGTTTGTTTGCTCTTTAGTTCTTCTAGGTCATTGTTAAACGTTTCTTGTATTTTCTCCATTCTATTTCCAAGATTCTGGATCATCTTTACTATCATTACTCTGAATTCTTTTTCAGGTAGACTGCCTATTTCCTCTTCATTTGTTTGGTCTGATGGGTTTTTATCTTGCTCCTTCATCTGCTGTGTGTTTCTCTGTCTTGTCATTTTGCTTATCTTACTGTGTTTCGGTCTCCTTTTTGCAGGCTGCAGGTTCGTAGTTCCTGTTGTTTTTGGTGTCTGACCCCAGTGGGTAAAGTTGGTTCAGTGGGTTGTGTAGGCTTCCTGGTGGAGGGGACTGGTGCCTGTGTTCTGGTGGATGAGGCTGGATCTTGTCTTTCTGGTGGGCAGGACTGCATCTGGTGGTGTGTTTTGGAATGTCTGTAACCTTATTATGATTTTATGCAGCCTGTCTGCTAATGGGTGGGGTTGTGTTCCTGTCTTGCTAGTTGCTTGGCATAGGGTGTCCAGCACTGTAGCTTGCTGGTCATTGAGTGGAGCTGGGTCTTAGCGTTGAGATGGAGATCTCTGGGAGAGCTTTCACCATTTGATATTATGTGGGGCTGGGAGGTCTCTGGTGGACCAATATCCTGAACTTGGGTCTCCCATCGCAGAGGCTCAGGCCTGACACCCGGTCAGAGCATCAAGACCCTGTCAGCCACACGGTTGGTCAACAGAGGTCTGTTACTTCAGTACACACCATTCCTCTCCCTGCTAGTATTGCAGGGTCTCCTGCAGAGACGGGGGGTGGATGTGGCTCACCGCAGTGACAAGGACACTGGCAGCAGAAGTTCTGGGCAGTACCCCTTGGCGTGAACCCTCCCAGAGCCCGCCATTAGCCCCACCAAAGAGCCCTCCCTCCTTTTTAAGGCTAATAATATTCCATTGTATGGACAGACCACATTTTGCTAATCCATTCATGGGTCTCCGAGGACACTTGGGTTGCATCCATGTTTTATCTCTTGTGAATAACGCTGCTATTGTTCCTGGTGAATTTAAGTTTCTTGCTTTGTCGAGGAAGAATTGGGAGACTAAGTGATAGGTAAGAAATGGATTTACTTGGAGAGAAACACACTCCACAGGCAGAGTGTGGGCTATCTCAGAAAGTGAGAGAGCCCAGCAATATGGTGTGGTTAGTTTTTATGCGCTGGTAATTTCATCGGCTGAGTGGGAGGAGTATTCCAATTATTTGGGGGAAGGGGCGGGGATTTCCAGGAATTGGGCCACCGCCCACTTTTTGGCCTTTCATGGTCGGCCTCAGAACTGTCATGGCGCTGGTGGGTGTGTCATATAGTTGCTAACGTATTACAATGAGCGTATAATGAGGCTCAAGGTCCACCGGAAGTAGGATCATCTGCCGTCTTGGACCTCGTTGGTTCTCACCAGTTTTTGGCTTGTCCTATGGCTATATCATTGTTTTCAAGGTTGTACCCCGACCCCTTCCCTCCTGCTTCACTATGCATATGAGTGCACATGTATTTCTTTGAGACCTTGCTTTCAACTCCTTTGGGTAACGAACCAGAAGTGGAATTTTGCTGGATCCGGCGGTAATTCTAATTTTTTGAGGAATCACTCTAACGTTTTCTATAGCGGCTGTACCATTTTACATTCTCACCAGTAGTGCACAACAGTTCTAGAAGGGAACAGAATTTGCCACTCCAAAATATTTCTTTGGCATGCAAATTGTTTTGAGCTGAAAACCATCAAGGCCCATAAGACTCACACAAAGAAACTTTGATCTTCCCTCTAACTGCCTAAAAAATTTAGACAGAGGGCCTAGTCCCAGAATAGAGCTATCACCGGAGATGTCTGCAAGGAATATGGACTAGGTGTGGTGGTGGGGAAACAGGACCTAGAGATCAGAGTCCACTCTGTGTCCCCTTGTCTCTGTCTGGCCCAGCAAACATTTAGTTACTAAACATTTGCTTTTCCATCTCCATGTGAATTGCCTTCCTCCCCCTTAAAGTCCTAAACCTCTACCTGCAACTTCTTTTGTCTTCAGCTGAAGATGGTATTTAAGGTGAGGGTTTAGCCATTTTGGCAAGTCGCTCAGTTTTTCTGGGTCTCCCTCATATATATATAGGTTATTAAAGTTTGATTTTCTCCTGTTCATCTGTCTCATGTCAATTTAATTCTTAGACCAGCCAGAGAACCTGTAGTGTAGAGGAAATTTTATCCTCCCGGGCAGTTCCTGCCTCAGCCAGGGCTGCCTCATTCCCAAGTCCTGAGCGTGGCTCACCCCTTCCCCTCTGGACTCGCAGAAGGATGGTCCTTTGCTGGAGCCCGTGGTCAGATGGGGCCATGTGACTTGTTCTGACCTCACTTCCAGACCATAGCACTTCATTGCCAGGGAGAGAATGACCAGAGCTCTCCTTTCCCTTTGGATGAGAGATCAAATGTTCTAGAGGCAGAACAGAGTGTGCAGTGTGCACCATTTCTGTAAAAAACCAGGCAAAAAGAATCGCTTATGTTCAGGCTTGTAGGTGCCCAGACTATCTGTGGAGGACCAATGAGAAAATGAATAAAAATTCTGTTTGGCTGATGGTTTGGAGTGTAGCAATGAAAGGGAGAATTTTCAGTTATCTTCTTTTAGGCTTTTGAATCCTGAGAGTGTATTATTTTTATTCAAAAAGTGATACTACAGTATACAATTAAAAATACAAATCCCCAGCTCTGCTCTAAGACAAACCCACAGACCCATGAATATTCACCCCCAAATTTTTACCCCAGTATCCTTAAGGAGAGTTAACAAGATCTGAAAGCCCTTCCCCTGTGCATGTTGCCAGCTTATACTACATCATTGCTTAAGTCACCCAGACTAGGATATTTTTCTAACTTAGGGAGATTCATTCAGAAATGGATTCTGTAAGTCTTTCTACATAATAAGTATTTTTTATCAAGAGCAATAACAGGAGGAAACAAAAAGAAAGACAACTTCCAAAAATTGTATTTAGGGAGTTCATTTTAAATAATTTTGAACCATCACTTTCTGGGGAGGTTTGGGATATTGTCAGAAGGATAGAGGCAAAGAAAAAAATAATTACAGCAGTTGTCTTAGCTGTGTCAGGACTTGGTCATGATGCTGCTGATAAAATCAGCTAGGCTGGAAGTGAGTGTGAGTTGTTATCATGAGAAATAGCTGTGGATCTGGCAGCCAAGAAAGCAGAAGAAAGCAGAGTGTTTGTTCATTATCAAGATTTATTGTTTTCAGCTCTGGGAAGTGTTGGCAAAGCAAAAATAAAGTCACAAGGTAAATTTTACTTAAAAAAAAAAAAAAGCGTGAGAGAGAGAGGAAAAAGATTATTTTCCTGTGGTTGGAAAGTAGGGCAAGGGGATGGATTACTTGTTAGGAGATCATTAAAGAGTCAGATGGGAAATTTCGTAGAGTACACATGCTGGAAAACTGTATTTGAGATTAAAATAATAACAGCAGAATCCACCAAACGAGAGATTTGGCGATGCAAGCTTTCCCTGTAACTACACATCGCAGAGGGGGCTCGGGAGCTCTCTGGGGTCTTTGTAAGGGCACTAATGCTACTCATGGGGGCTGCACCCTCGTGACCTGATCACCTCCCAAAGACCCCACCCCCTAACACCATCACCTTGGGGGTTAGGATTCAACACAGGAATCTGTGAGAGACTCAGACATTCAGGCCATAGCACCTTGCAGCCATGAATCTGTCCTTTACCTCTACAATGGTCCCTTGAGATCCATCCCAGCTGTTGCTTGTATCAATGCTGCTCCTTTTTGTTTCTTGGTGTTCCCTGGTATGAATGTACATACTACAGTTTTTATAACCATTGTATTTGGGCAATGTTCTAGTTTGGGGCTGTTTCAAATAAAGCTGCTATGAACCTTCATATATAGGTTTATAAGTGATTCATTTTCTTTTGAGCCCTTGACAGCGTTTGGTTCTATGTGTCTATCTATCTATCTATCCATCCATCATATCTATCTATCTATCTATCTATCTATCTTTAATTTTAACCATTCTGATAGGTGTGTCGTGGTATCTCCTTGTGGTTTTAATTTGCTGTTTAACTTTTTAATACAAACTAAACTCCTCTGTTTGATTTTAGTGATAACAGTTACTGCTACTTGTGGTTAATTTACATGATTGCTAAGGCAGGGACTGCATCTCTTTTGCAGCTGCATCTGTATTTCCATTTTCTGGTACTTAGTGGGTGGTCAGTAAATATCACTGAGCAGGGAATTCCCCGGAGGTCCAGTGGTTAGGACTCCACGCTTTCACTGCTGAGGACCTGGGTTCAATCCCTGGTCGGGGAACTAAGATCCCACAAGCCGCGGTGCGGCCAAAAAAAAATAAAATTACTGACCAAATAAACCTACCAGTTACTAAGCTAAACCCTGGAGTGACGAAGGTGTTAATAACAGGCTCTGCCTTTGAAAAACTTACTGTTTAGTGTAGGGTTTCTCAGCCCTGACACCATTAACATTTTGAGCCAGAAAATGATCACAGAGGGTGTGAGGCAGCTGTCGTGTCCTTCATGAGATATTTAGCAGCATCTCCAGTCTCTACCCACTAGTAGTGTTACCCAAACTGCGACTCCCAAACTCATCTCCACGCATGGCCAAATATTCCAAAAACTGCCTGTAGTTGACAGCTAATGTTCTTTTTTTTCCCCTTTATTGTAATTTTTGGAGTGCCTTTATTTTTTTTTTTAACTTTTTATTTTATGTTGGAGTAGAATTAACAATGTGTTAGTTTCAGGTGTACAGCAAAGTGATTCAGTTATACATATACATGTATCCATTCTTTTTCAAATTCTTTTCCATGTAGGTTGTTACCTAATATTGAGCAGAGTCCCCTGTGCTATATAGTAAGTCCTTATTAGTTATCCATTTTAAATATAGCAGGGTGTACACGTCAGTCCTAAACTCCCTACTATCCCTTCCCCCACCAGAGAACTAATGTTCTAATAGGAGAGACACAAGTCTCTCCTGGGAAGGAAAGTGTATCTAAGTATACTTACCAGCCAAGCACAAGAATATAGTTCAAGACTCAGTTGACTGGTAGTTCCTTGCCTCCCAGGATGTACATTACATCCCCGGAATTTTACAGGATGTTCTGCCAGAACTTTGAGGATATTTAATTAATTAAACAAATACTGAATGAGTTCCTGCAATCACCAGGCACCATGCCAGCCCTTGAAGATGGAACCAGGAACCGCACAGACACATTTTTGTTCTCATAAAGTTACTGTCTGCAGACAAACCGGGAACCACACAGACACACTTTTGTTCTCATAAAGTTACTGTCTACAGATAAAGTCAGAGGTTGAACAAGTTACCTTGTGGATGAGGATCATTTGGGACATGAAGTCAAGGATGCTTTGGGTTCATTCGATGTAAGTCATCATTCAAAGTATTTGAATGGCTTTTGGATTTGGTAAATACATCAAAGTATTTACCTTGTTTTTGGTCAGCTCTTAAGTTTAATGCTCAGGGAAAAGCACTAAAAAAAAAAAGAAAGAAAAAAAATAGTCCCAAATACCAGAAGCAACCTCTCTCGTCCCATTTCCAGGACTACGCAAAGTAGGAGAACCTTTGTCATCTCAGCCTCAGCACGTCCTGAAATCCATCAGAGTAAAATAATCTATTAGAGGACATAATCATTAGAGAGCAAGGAAAGTTTTTCTCTCTCTGTATCTCTCTCCCTTTTCCTTTACAAAACAACCTTTATTGTCACTGTGAGTGATAAGCTGAGTAATGATGGCTGGAAGGGGTCCCTGAAGACAGGCTGGTGGGTTCAGCTGTGGTACCCACATCTTTTGTTTTCTGTGTCTTGATGCTTTGACATCTGGGCCCTTGCTGACATGGAAGGGACCGCCCTTCCCAACATCAGCCAATTTCTAAGATAGTAGGAATCCCTGAAGGGTGCTTTGCAAGTAAAACCCAGTCCCTCTGGAGCCTCTACCCCAACCACTTCCCTTACTGAGCTTTCACACTCAGGGCCACTCTCCACCCACCTTCAACACCCCAGGGCCAGGTGCCAGGCAACCCGGACAGTCTTTTTGTCCCAGGTCCTCTGAAATGGTTCGAATTAGTGGAACCTAAGCCTGCTTACTCTGCCTCACCCATTCCTTCCCACAGAAACCAGAATAAAGGTCCTTGCTGTTATATTCCTTGGATCTGGGTAAAGCTAGAAACACGGTGATGCACAGAGACTTACGCAACAGAAGTCATTCACAAATCCTGTGCTGGGTGGCTTTTTGTTTGAACTCTCTGTTCAGTGCAAGAGTCAGCCTGCGATTTACAAGTCCATGTCCATGATGAGAGGCTCCCCCTATGCAGAAAGGTGCTGAGGAGGATGCTGCCCCGTACACGTGCCCCGTCCGCCTTGTTCCCCCTCCTCCAAACACACGTACAGTGTTGTCACTCCATGAATGAAGGCAGGCGGGGGGTTCTTTTTATTTATTTATTATTAATTAATTTATTTTTATGAAGTATAGTTGATTTACAGTGTTGTGTTAATTTCTGCTGTACAGCAAAGTCATTCAGATATATATACATTTTAAAAAATATTCTTTTCCATGATGGTTTATCACAGGATATTGAATATAACTCCCTGTGCTATACAGTAGAACCTTGTTGTTTATCCATCCTATATAGAACAGCTTACATCTGCTGACCCCAAACTCCCACTCCATCCCTCCCCCAACCCGCCCCTCCTTGGCAACCACCAGTCTGTTCTCTATGTCCGTGATTCTGTTTCTGTTTCATAGATAGGTTCATTTGTGTCATTTTTTTAGATTCTACATTTAAGTGATATCATATTGTATTTGTCTTTCTCTTTCTGACTTACTTCATTTAATAGGATAATCTCTAGGTCCATCCATGTTGCTGCAAATGGCTTTATTTCATTCTTTTTTATGGCCAAGTAGTATTCCATTGTATATATGCACCATATCTCTTTATCCATTCCTCTGTCCATGGACATTTAGGTTGCTTCCATGTCTTGGCTGTTGTGAACAGTGCTGCTATGAACATAGGGGTGCATGTATCATTTTGAATTATTAGTTTTGTCCAGATATATGCCCAGGAGTGGGATTGCTGGATCATATGGTAGTTCTATTTTTAGTTTTCTGAGGAACCTCCATGCTGTTTTCCACAGTGGCTGCACCAACTTACATTCCAGGTGGAGATTTCTTACATCCCACCCCATCCCGTTGCAGGCTGAGGACATGAAGAACCCGGCATAGCTCCTTATTCATGGGGGGTTTTCTTACATCCCACCCCATCCCGTTGCAGGCTGAGGACATGAAGAACCCGGCGTGGCTCCTTATTCATGGGGGATTTCTTACGTCCCACCCCATCCCATTGCAGGCTGAGGACATGAAGAACCCGGCATAGCTCCTTATTCGTGGGGGATTTCTTACATCCCACCCCATCCCGTTGCAGGCTGAGGACA
>NW_021703765.1:83048887-83048982 GCF_005190385.1 Monodon monoceros | reverse complement strand
GTAGCTCCTTATTCATGGGGGATTTCTTACATCCCACCCCATCCCGTAGCAGGCTGAGGACATGAAGAACCCGGCGTAGCTCCTTATTCATGTAG
>NW_021703765.1:83045973-83048487 GCF_005190385.1 Monodon monoceros | reverse complement strand
ACACACACACACACACACACACACACACACACACACTTCTCCACCCCAGGGAAAAGAAAAATACCTGATGATTATCTCATGACTGACCCTGGTTCCCCAAAGGCAGCTGGTAATTGTTAAATCGAGAGAATCATGGAACACTTTCTAAGTGGAAAGGCTTATCCCATTTCCATAGCAATGGACTTATTAGCGGGCACGCCAGCTGCCGAGAAGTAAAAGACCCCCTTCCTCTGGTTTGAGGGAAATGACTTAAAATCTGATGCATAAAAGTGACTCTGACTGGATTGTTACTGCATTTGTAGCTGGTCTTGGGCAGATTCCTGTGGCAGGTCCACAGGAGAAGAAGAACCCACAGTTAAGGGAGGGCCAGCCTTCCCACGCAGACCCCGCCCCCTTTGCCCAAAGACTGGCCACTTCTGCACCCCAAGACCGGAGTGCGGGTTTAGCAGGGTTAAACTGCTGATAACAGAGAGAGTTGCGGTCCTTTTCTTCCCGTGCTGGATTTTCACTTTCTCGGCGGTAGTTTTTCTGAAGTTTACTGAGTGCTGAGACCCAGGAGGCATTAGCAGCAGCTCCTTAGATCCGCTTACAAGCACGGTGCAGACTAAAGAGAAACAAGATCTGATCTGACAGGGCCGAGCATCTCTTACAGGAGGAGACTTAACAGATGGATAAGCGGAGAATCCCTGTGATCAGAGAAGTGACTTGAGGCTGGGGTGTGGTGGCTGGGAAAGGGAGGTGACCGAAGCCGAGAACCGAGTGCCCAAGTTCCTAAGATCCTGAAATCCCTCTCGCAGGGCCCCGGGAAATAGGGGTCCCCTGTTCCCATGTGAGCCCACTGTCATCCTCTCATGAGGCCAGGTCCCTTATTCAACACACATTCCCTTCCCTGTGCAAAACAGCACGTGCAAATAGATAACTTGGTGATTCATAGCTCACGGGTACCCACACCAGGACAACCTGGCTAGATAATTTTAATAAATTTATACTTCAATTTAAATAGCCACTTCTGGCCGGTAACCACTGTATTGGACAGAGCAGTATCAGAGAGTTTCTTAAAACCTTGACTAAATGGAAAAAACGTTGGACGTGACGAATTCTAATGTAGTTCTATTTGGGGTAGAGTTCCATATCAGGCAGGTCACTGTAACTTAGTTTTGCCAACACTATAGCTATACTATAGCTATTTTAAAAAAATTTTATTGGGGTGTAGTTGATTTACAACGTTGTGTTAGTTTCAGGTGTACAGCAAAGTGAATCAGTTATGCATATTCATACATCCACTCTTTTTTAGGTTCTTTTCCCATATAGGTCATTACAGGGTATTGAGTCGAGTTCCCTGTGCTATACAGTAGGTCCTTATTAGTTATCTGTTTCACACATAGTAGTGAGTATATGTCAATCCCAATCTCCCAATTTATCCATCTTCCCCATTGCCCCCTGATAACCATAAGATTGTTTTCTACATCTGTAACTCTATTTCTGTTTTGTAAATGAGTTCATTTGTACCATTTTTTTATTCCAAATATAAGCAATATTATATGATATTTGTCTTTCTTACAAGGAGCTAGAAGATTTAAAGAACAAATTTACTATAGCTGTCTGTCAATACTGTGGTTTCTACCCTGTTCTTAAGTCTTCGTGGTTGGGGGGTGGAGGAACTGTCCACGGTAGGAGGTTCTGTTGGGCAACCAACAGGCAACAGGCTTTTTTTCAAAACTCTTTCCTGGGCTTCCCTGGTGGTGCAGTGGTTGAGAGTCCGCCTGCCGATGCAGGGGACGTGGGTTCGTGCCCCGGTCCGGGAGGATCCCATGTGCTGTGGAGCGGCTGGGCCCGTGAGCCATGGCCGCTGAGCCTGCGCGTCCGGAGCCTGTGCTCCGCAATGGGAGAGGCTGCAACGGTGAGAGGCCCGCGTACAGCAAAAAACAAAACAAAACAAAACAAAAAACTCTTTCCCTACAGGTTTTGAGTTCGGTGTCTGGGCTGCAGATCTTGCCCTAGATCCCCAAAGGCAGGGAAGAGGCTTCCCAGCTCATTTTAGTCCCGGCAGGCCCATTGTTGGTAAAGGAACAGGTTGGTTGGTGTCACTCAGGTTTTCGGAGCTGTGAATCCTTCACTTTGCTGTCATATTGCTTGGATCCAGATACAGCTAGATTCAGGGTGACGGTCAAAGACTTATGGAACAGAAGTCGTCCACAAATCCCATGCTGGATGGCTCTTTGTTTTACCTCTCTGTTTAGTAACTTCTCCCATCAGTGCAATAGTCAGCCTATAATTTATAAGTTCACGTCCTTATGAGAGGCTCTCCCTGTGTAGAAAGATGCTGAGCATGAGTGAAAACTTGCCCTTTTCGCTTATATGTGCCCCGTCCACTTTCTTCCCCCTTCTCCAAACAATGTGCAGTGTTCAATGTTGTCACTCCATGAATGAAGGCAGGTGGGGATTTCTTACATCCCACCCCATCCCATTGCAGGCTGAGGACATGAAGAACCCGGCGTAGCTCCTTATTCATGG
>NW_021703765.1:82910284-83045963 GCF_005190385.1 Monodon monoceros | reverse complement strand
GCAGGCTGAGGACATGAAGAACCCGGCGTAGCTCCTTATTCATGTAGCTCATAGTTGATGTCACGGACGAGGCACCTTATGGGGTCCTTTCCCATCCTTGGTCTCACGATGCTTTCACAAGCCCACGTAGGCACCAATATTCTCCCCAAATTCTAAAGCTCAGAGTTTGCACCACAGGTCCACAGCCACACAGGTAAGCAAGTAGACGTAGAAACAGCCAGAATCCAGGCTGTGCCTCACGATTGGAGTAATGGTGGCCCTAGATTAAGGTGTCGGGCCATGTCCCGTGTGTGGTGCCTGGATCGTGGCGTCCGCAGGCATGGGGTTGGGGAGGACTGAGCGGTGACAGTGCCCAGAGATGCAGTGCTGTCCGAGCTCCTCATTCAGGGAAGGACAGGGCCCTGAAAACGGATGGCCTGTCCACTCAGAGGTGTGGGCCGTCTGTGGGCAGCCTGTGAATCAGGCTCTATCGACACTGCCTGTGACCTGTTGGACTTGGCGAGCCTTCTTTGGGTTGACAAAGAGGAATGTGGCAATTTATCGCATTCTTGACACTCTGCTGAGTCTCAGGTTTTAAACTGCACTTTACTGTGTGTTTGTTTTGCAGAACAAATGGCTCCTTCTATGAGATCTTGCAGGTGGACTTTGGAATTGACAACAGCAGTGGCCCGGCTGGTGCTCAGCAGATCACCTGGCAGGTGGAGTACCCGGTGGAGGACGTACAGAATGCATCTCTGGCAACAGCCCAAAGATGCACTAAGCTGTGAGCTGCTGCAGGTAACGGCCTTGGGAAGTGACAGAGGAGCAGGTGTTGAGGGGAAGGGCGTGTAGCTCTGAGCAGCCTGAAGAAGGCCAAGTGGGAGAGTTGGGGTCCTGCTCGAGGCAAGTGAGTCTCATCCAGCTGGCCAGCGAGGGTTCTGCTTGTAGACAGACCATTCACTGAGTGCCAGCTGTGTACGAGGCACCACACTAGGTGCTGGAGAAACACCTGCTGAGCAAACAAACAAAGTGCTTGTGATCCAATAGGGAAACAAACAGGTAAGCATGAATTTCAGACTGTGAGGTGATCTATGAGAGCGAGAAAAGGAGGAAATAATTTAGCCAGGTGGTCAGGAGAGGCCTCTCTAAAAGCTGGCCTTTAAGGCGAAAAGAGACAAAAAATTCAGCCAATCACAAAAAATTCTGGACCAAGGGGCCCTTATATATTGGGCTGGCCAAAAAGTTCGTTCGGGTTTTTTCTGTAACTTTTTGGCCAACCCAATATAAAGAACTCACAAAACTCAGCAGAAAAACAACAACGACAACAAATCCTCTTGGAGTATGGGTGAAAGACGTAGGTATTTTCCCAAGGAGAAGATATGGATGAGAAATAAACACATGAAAAGATGTTCAACATCGTTTGCCATTAGGGAAAAGCAAATTAAAACCACAATGAAACACCCTACACACCTATTAGAATGGGCTAAACTAGAGCACACTGATACCACTAAATGCTGGTGAGGGTGCAGAGAAACGGCTTCTGTCTTACATCAACGGAGGGAATGTAAAATGGAGTAGCTACTCTGGAAAACAATTTGAGAGTTTCTCACAAAACTAAACATTCACTCACCAGACAACCCAGTAATCGTCACACTCTCTGGCATTTAACACATAGAAATGAAAATCTATATTCACACGAGAACCTGAATATAATGTTTATATGTAGATTTATTTGTACTGGAAAAATACAGGAAAATAACCCAAGTGTCCTTTAGTAGTTGAATGGAACATAGGCTGATACATCCATACAGTGGAGTACCAATTTGTGAGGCAAAGGCATAACTAGGGACAAAGAAATGCTTTGATGGACATGCAGGAATCCTGCTTAGTGAAAAACAAATACCAATCTGAAAGGGTTACATACCCTAAGTTTCCTTTTATGTACCATTTTTTAAGGGGGATTTAATATTATATTTTATTTTAAATTATTTTTATTTTAATTTAATTTTATATTATTTTATTGACCATGCCACGCAGCATGTGGGATCTTAGTTCCCCAACCAGGGATCAAACCCTTGCCCCCTGTGTTGGAAGCATGGAGTCTTACCCACTGGACCACCAGGGAAGTCTCTATGTACCATTCTTGAAATGAAAAAACAACAGACATGGAGGAGGGATGAGTCGTAGCCAGGGGAAATGGGCAGAAGGTCGGGTGGTTGGTGGGTGTGGCTACAAATGGGCAACGTCACAGAGATCCTTTGTAATGATGACAGAGTTCTGCATCTAATTTACTGTTGGGTACACAGATCTGTATACGGGATTGAATTGCATAGAAATGCACACGTATACACACCAATGAATGCAGGTTAAAAAATGTTGGCAGTTGAATAAGGTCTGTAGTCAAGTTAACAGTAATGTTACCAATGTCAGTTACCAAAAGGAAAGGGGTGAAAGAATAAACTAGGAGGGTGGGCTTAACATATACCATATACCACTGTACAGCAGAGGGAACTATACTCGATATTTTGTAATAACCTATAAATGAAAAATTTCTGTAAAAGGGTGGGTATATATCTATATCTATTTCTATATCTATCCATCTATTTATAAACTGAATCACTGTGCTGTACACCTGAAACTAACACAACATTGTAAATCAACTATACTCCAATAAAAACAAACAAACAAACAGTAATGTTACCGAAGTCAGTTTTCTGGCTTTATGTATTGTACTTTGGCTACGTAAGATGTCACCGTTGGGGGCAGTGTACACAAGATTCTTTCTCCCATCTTTCAACTTTCCACACGTCTATAGTTACTTCAACATAAGAAGATTAATTGTAAAAAGTAAAACAAGTATACAGAAGTCACTTAACTGTAGCTACAGTAGGCAGAATCTTCTAGAAAGCTACCATTCAGCAATTGATGGAATTTGGAGACAGCCAAAAGAGCTGATTAAAAATTAACCAAGTTAAGAAGCAACACCACCTACTTTGGTCTCCCTTTATTGAATAGCTCCATTAACTTGCAGCCATGGCACAGCCAGTTTTCACAGTGAACCCAGCAATGCACTGTAGCACACATCGCCACCCCAGCCCTGGGTAATTCAAACTACATGCAAGCCCGTGCTCGCTCTAGCGAGCCTCCCTGAGTAAAACTCAGCTCTGAAATGCGACAGAAATGCAGTGTGCACAGCACACATAAAACTGGCCTCCCGAGAGAAGCAAGAAACCCACACAGCACTGAAGGAGGAGAAATCATGCCTGAAGGACAGAGGCAGCCTGTGGCTAGGGCAGTGTGGTTGTAAGTGATTCGCTGTCAGGTCCTTTTTAAAAATTCTATTCTATTTTTATTTTGCCCCACTGGGCAGCATTCGGGATCTTAGTTCCCCAACCACCAGGGATCAAATCTGTGCCCCCTGCATTGGGAGCTCGGATTCTTAAGCACTGGACTGCCGGGGAAGTCCCCACTATCACGTGGTTTTTAATCTACAGACTTACGTTAGGCATTCAGGCTGCTGGACCAGCGCCTTGAGCCGTCCCATTCGACATACTGAAAATTGTCTTCTATCAGCAGGTTTGTTCCTTCCCTTCCTGAGCCCAAGTCATCCAGTGAATACTCTGTGCAAATACCAGCATTAACCATCATTCTTGGATGGTCTTGAAACCCTGCACTTTGTAAATGCTGCTGTAGAACCTCTGCACTTGGAAGTGTCCAGGGCGATTCAGCTACCCACAGCTAATAACCCAGCACGTGGACACCAGTGAACACATTCAGCAAAACTGTTACTACAGTGCTCACTTAACGGGGGGTGGGGAGAGGGAGAGGTTACGCCATATACTAGCCCACAGTCGAAAACTGAGGAATACCAAGGGCTGCAGAGCAGAACGGAGGCGAAAGTCAAAATCAAAAAGGAAAAGGAAAAACCCACTGAGATGTTGAATTCAGGTGACCTGTGTCCACTCCGGAAAACCTTTGCTGATGGAGAGTTTGTGAAGGTGATGGGAAAAACACAGACCCAGCTGAACGAGTTCAGGAAAGAAAGTGGTGGCTGTCAGTCGGAAGAACAAAGTGACAGAATTCTGGGTGTTTCTGTTGCAGGAAGGTGACATGACAGATTTCTAAGGCTTTGTCAATACCATTAATATTTATGACGTATCTCACCAAAAAAAGTCCGTCAGGCGGCACATACATCAAAGACTCCTACTCAGGAATTGTTCCGTTTTGTTGGGTGATGAGCCCTGAATGACAAAATTGAGAGCGATTATGTGAAGGGTTCTGTGTTTCTGTTTGACTCGCCCTCAGAGGTGGTAAAATCATCATCAGGAGGCTGTATTCTGAGAAAATAATTTTCCTTTTGAAAAAAAAAAAATCACCTTGACTGTTGAGGGAGAAACTGAGTTATTTATCACAAGGTGGAGTCATAAATATGCAAATGTTTATGAGCACTGAGAGACATCAACTCTCTCCCAGATCCACCTGGTTCTCCTTTAATTTAGGGATTCTGCTTAGAAATGCCAAACCTGGGCCCTGCCTACAAAGTTTCTCTGCCCCTCTGTGCTCATCAATAGAGGAACAGTCCCGCCTTCTCCGCAGCTGGGAAAATGAGGCTGCCTGTGTGGCCAAGTGAGGACATTTACCGACGCCATGGGATCTAAGACAGCTCCTTATCCTTCTGGAGCCCTGCTTTCCTTCTCTGTCAAGGGGGTAATAGGACAACCTCAACAGGTTACTCTGAGGATGAAATAAGACAACATATGTACAGTTCTTGTTACAATGTAAGAATATCATAGATGTCATCAACTTTGTTTCTTATTAGTATGCCAGCACGATTAAACGGGAGACACTTAAGAATTGTGGTGAAATTAAAAATATAACGGGGTGGCATTGTCACGTGACCCATGGGACTAGATGCAGCTTGTAATTGTCGAAGTCCCTCCCCTCCCCCCAGGGCAGCTGTACAGCGGCGCCGCCTGAGAGAAACGGCAAATAAATGTTGCAATGTTTTTTTTCCTTTGCACAGCTTATCGCAGAGTCCAGCACATCTTTTTCTAAATAACTTTAATTTTGCAAACTGCCAGGATGGCGTTTTTGATTGGCTTGAGCTCTTTCTCCGAGGAGAGGGGACCACAGGCGGCAGTCCCCGGGGTGCCCACTAGATGGCGCTCACAGACCGACCAGCTCGTGGCCGCGCTGGGCCTGCGCTCCCCTCCCCCAGAAGGCTCCCAAACACACCTGCCCCCCGGGCCCAGTCTTCTCCCCAGTCAGCTGACTGCTTCATCCAGCCCTTTGCTTACTTGCGAGTCCCGGTCGCCTCAAGTGTGAGAAATGAAGGCCCCTCCCGCAGCCCCACCCAGCGCTCAGCACAGCACCTGAGACGCACCTGGCCGGCACCTGGCCCGGGGCCTCCGGCCCCTTGGACAGGTGCGGCCTCTCCGCCAGCATCACCGCCCGCCCTGCGGCTGGATGGAGCCTGCGAGTGGCTGCTTTTCTCGAAAGGCTTTATCATTTTAATGTGAAATAATACATATTCATTATAAAAAATGTTAAACATAATAAAAAAGCCCAAATCCCAACACCCCCCATATGACATTAGTTATATTGGAGAATCATCATTCGGGGCGGTCTACATCCATGAATCCACAGCGAGAGGAGTGGCTGGCTGGATAAGTAGACGGTGGTTGGACACCATATTTTATAGCAACGAAATCCTACTCTAAAGCTGTATTTTATTCGTGAAGGTGTTAAATTATTTATAGATAAAGAGGACAAAGAATCCGAAGCAGAGTTGTATTTCATAAAAGAAATGAGCAAAAATAGAAAAACTAGCTGACAAGAAGAGATTTTTATTTTTAAACTACTTTGGTACATTTAAGAAAGAAGTTTGTGGAAAAAAACAAACCAAGGTTTGGAACGATTATTATTATTACTATTATTCTTATTACTGTCACTATAGCTGCTATTGTCGCCTCCACGTCCATCGCCACACCGTCTCTATTTCTTCCATGACACAATTTTAGCCGGTGACGTCGGCTCCTTGATTTGAAAGCAGAAGAAACGGCGTGCTGAGATTTCTTGCCATTTCCCCCATCCGGGTATTTATTGGTTTTGCAAGTTTTACATTGTTAAAGTCTGTAACGTCGATGCCCTCCGTGGAGCCTAGCTGCTACGTCCCTTCACTGTCAACTCTCTGACTACGGGAAGCCGGTCCTGCTTGCTTCATCTGCCTCATCCGTTACCCCCCGGCCATCTGCTGCTTTCCATCCTCAGAGATGGTGCATGCCTTTTATCTGCCGATGGCCCTTTTTTGGTGCTGTTGGGGGATTACATTTGAATTCCTTTATTCCCACTGTAATGTGATCTCGAGGATAAATGAGGTTAGTCCAGTGGTTCATCCACCATAATCCCAACCTTCTTTAGAAACCGTAGCGCGCGGTTCCGGTTTAAGGGGTAGGTTGTCGGTCATTCCTTCACACACCTGCCCGTGTGCCAGGCACGGGGGTGGGAACCAGGACGGATGAAGGACACAGTTCTTGGCATCAGTGATGTCAAAAGGACTTTGTGCCCAGGAACAGAATGCTCTGTGTGTGTGTGTGTGTGTGTGTGTGTGTGTGTGTGTGGAATTGCTTTAGAGAAGGATGAAATAAACTGAGGACGACCCTGCCGCGTCCTCCTCGGGGGGATGATGCGCTGCCGCTCGGGGGGGTTGGGCGGGGGGCGGGTGACGCGCTGCCGCTTGGGGGCGGGGGGATGCGCTGCCGCTCGGGGCGGTCACACGTCAGAGCCGAAGCGAAGCTGCTGGTAATGAGGCATCGTCCCCAGGGAGGAGGCCATCAGTCTGCATCTCCCAGGTGAAAAGGGTAAAGGGCCAGGGAAACAGGGCGAGGCGCAGCACGTGGCCGGGTCCCCCCGCCCGGCAGCTCCACAGGGTTCTTGTCTTTGGGATCCTAAGCCTCCTGAGGACAGGCACACAGTCTCACACGTTTATAAAACGCTGTGGTGCCTGCAACGGCACTGCCGGTACTGCAGGTCATGGGGCTTAACATCAGATCCTCCAGCACCCGGTTCCCACGTGGTTGGCTGGGCGGTGGGCGTGAGAGCGCAGAGCGCGGATGGGGACAGCAGAACAGGGCTTATTCCCACCGAAAGCGGGTGTCGCCACTCAGCTCCACTCTTTTCACGTGAGAGTCGGAGCCCAGGGTGGCCCGACATTCCTCATGTCCATGACCAGCCAGAAACTTGAAGATGAAAAATATTTCCAATTTTTAATTGTTATCTAAAACTTTTAAAAGGAAGTAAAGTCCAGTGTGGCCAAGTGGCAACATTTCCAGGCAGGTGGTTGACAATGGATGGTGCTCTCACTGAGCACAGGGACTCTCCAGTTTTTCATTCTGTATCCTTCCTTCTCCTTCACTGGGAAAGGAAGGAGGGAGCTAGAGAGGGAATGATTGATTTCATCCCTGGCTGTTTGCATGAGATACAGGGAGAGGGAGGAACAGAGGTGGGGGGTCTGGCCCAGCTGCTGTCTTGGCCAGTTTGAGCAGAAGAGGTGAAAGACGGGATCTATCAGAGAGACAGTAGATGGCAAAGCACTAAATTACAGCGGTTAAGAGCATCGGGACCCGGGGTCAGACCGAAACACAGGTTCAAATCTTGCCTTGACACTTTCTGGCTGTGTGACCTGGGGCAAGACCCTGGACATCCCTGAGCCTCAGTGTCACCATCTGCCAAATGGAGGTGATAAATCAATAAGGCACAATCACTGCAGCCAAGGATGTCCCCAGAGGCTGCTGGGAGGGTCCAAGGCAGCTTGGCTCCAGAATCCACGCTCCACCCCTGCCGCCCCAATTTTCTGGTTCTCTGCCCAGCCTGCCCCACCCCATCCCAACCGGGCCTGCTTCACTCACTTTCACACTCAGCTCTTGCTGACGATGGAATTTATACCCGTGTCTCAGTCAGATGCATTTCAATAGCTGAAGGTTGACAGGTGGTATTTGATTCGGATGGCATCATCGGAGACCATCTAATAAGCTCAGCCTCGCACAGAAACTGAGGCATGGGGGGGTGACTTTTCCTGGTCATTTACTTGTTCTGCTCCAGACTCAGAGAGCATCCGTTTATGATACTCAGCTAGGCAGAAGTTGAACTGACCCCAAAATTCCTATCTCCCAAGTCCCAGATCTTTCCTGGGACGAAGAATAGCCACGTGGAGTCATGTGTGAAGAGGACCGTGGCTCTGCTGGGTGGTTGTCACTCCTTTCAGTGGTGCAGCTCCTGGATGCCACCGTCCCAGGCAAGGCACACAGACCTTCGTCACATCAGACCAGCCAAAGCCTCCCACGTCATTCACTGTTAGACAGTCATCTGGACAGAGGTGATTTGTGTTTCCCCCAAAGTGCATCCTCTTTCCGTTGCCGATTGATTATGTGTTTTATTCCCGGTCGTGAGTGATTATGCCGTGATGCTGATGGGAGTTCCAGTTCCAAGGGCTTCATTTGTAACTCAGAGAACAAGCCTCTAATAGAGTGAAATTCCTGTTAATCAACTCTTTCAGTAGCATTGAGTTTTGGAAATCTAATTTGTAAAGGGTTTAGTAAGCTTTGGGCTATTCCAGTGTTCACAATGTTCTTTCAGGTCCCATTCTTTGTGTTGACAGACAGAATTTTCCCACCAGTTTTCCCTGTCTCAGCAGATGGTGCCTCCCATGTGCTTGGAATAAAATTGACTCACAGATGTAGAAAACAAACGTATGGTTACCAAGGTGGGCGGGGGGGGGGATAAACTGGGAGATTGGAATTGACACATACACACGACTGTATACAAAAGATAACTAACAGGAACCTACTGTATACACAGGGAACTCTATTTTTTGCTCTGTAATGACCTATATGGGAATGGAGTCTAGAAGAGATTGGATATATGTATATGTGTAACTGATTCACTTTGCTGTTCTAACACAACATTGTAAATCAACTGTACTCAATTTAAGAACTTAATAATAAAAAAAAAAAGGACTCAAAAATCGAGGAGACATCCGTGACGGTTTTCCATATTTAACCATCACGTGGAACCTCAAAGATCTATCCAGAATCCAACCATTTCAACTCCATCTCACCTGGCAACACCTGAGCCCAATGGCATCATCTCTTGCCAGGGTGACCACAGTGACCCCCTGGCCAGTCTCCTTGCCAGTTCTATGACACCCATCCTTTTTATTTCCTTCATAGCACTTAGCACTCCAAAATCATCTCGTGACCTTGTTGGTGAACTTATCTCTCACCTCATGGGAATGTTTAGTCTCTAAGGGAAGGTCATGTTTGTCTTTATATACTTCTGTCTCCTCACTACCTAGAAGACAACTTGACACCTGGTCGGTGTTCAATAAATATTTGTTGAAAAAGAAGCATCAGAGAGAGGGACAGAAATAACTATTTGAGCCACTTTGGCTTCCTAAATGGATATGGTCTTCTGAGAAGTGTCCACCTCCATCTGTCTCCTTTTCTCCATCTTCCCACTCCTTTTCGTCCCTTCTTTCTTTTGCTTTCTCCCCTTTCCCTCCTTTTTATGTTCTCTGCTCTCCCATCTTTTTTTTTTTTTTTTTTTTTTATTACGGTGCATTTTGGGTTGTTCCATGGGTGGTAAAAGGAGCAAAAAGAATGTTCTCCTACAGAGATGCACACGGGACTCGGACACACAGAGTGCGTGAAGGGGCATCATTATATCGTCATCTCAGTAAACATACGATCATAAACAGACTTGATGTCCTGCAGATGGCTGTTGAATTAATAAATGGAAACAGGACAACTAGACAAAGGGGATGTGGGGCGAGCATTCAAGGCCAGTGAGGATAAAGGGGAAGGTAGGGAGAGAGACGGGGAAACGCTATGTGGGGCCTGGTAGGTCCTATGATGGACTCTTGACTTTTCTTATGAGTATTTTAAAAAATTGGAGTATAGTTGATTTACAATGTTGTGTTAGTTTCTGCTGTACAGCAAAGTGATTTAGATATATATATAGATGTATATACATCTATATATACATACATTCTTTTTTTGGTTTTTGGTTTTTTGTATTTTTTTTTTTTTTCTGGCTGCACAACGCCACATGTGGGATCTTAGTTCCCCAAACAGGGATTGAACCTGTGTCCCCTGCAGTGGAAGCGCAGAGTCTTAACCGCTGGACCACCAGGGAAGTGCCTACATTCTTTTTGAAATATTATTTTCCATGATGGTTTATCACAGGATATTGAATATAGTTCCCTGTGCTCTACAGTAGGACCTGGTTGTTAATCCATTCTCTATAGAATAGCTTACATCTGCTAGCCTCAACCTCCCACTCCATCCCTGCTCCGACCTCCTCCTTCTTGGCAGCCACCAGTCTGTTCTCTATGTCCATGATTCTGTTTCTGTTTCATAGATTCTTTTTTGTCATATTATAGATTCTACATATAAGGGGTATCATATGGTATTTGTCTTTCTCTTGACTTTTTATAAAGACCTTATCTTTGTGTGAGATGGGGTTTGAGGAGAGAAAGGTCTGACAGGTATTTTAATGGTCTTCCTCTGACTGCCGTGTTGAGCAAAGACTGAAGGGGGAATAAAGTCAAAAGCCAGATTCCTTAGGCGTGTGCTGCAGTAAATGGTAGCTTCGGCCAAGGATGTAGTTCTGGAGGTGGACTCGGTGAGGATGGTCATATTCTGGATGTGCAAAGGGAGATCTGAGAAGATTCACTGAAGAATTTCACGTGGGGTATGAAAGAATGATGGCAGCAAGATTTAGAACTCAGAAAACAGAAAGCATAGTCCATCGGTGGATGAATGGTTAAAGAAGGTGTGGTATATATATATACAATGGAATACTACTCAGCCATAAAAAAGAATGAAATAATGCCATTTGCAGCAGCATGGATGGACCTGGAGATGATCATACTAAGTGAAGTGAGTCAGACAGAGAAAGACAAATATCATGAGATATCACTTATATGTGGAATCTAAAAAAAAAAAAAAAAAAAAAAGATACAAATGAACTTATTTCCAAAACAGAAGGAGACTCACAGACATAGAAAACAAACTTACGGTTACCAAAGAGTGGGGGTGGATAAATTAGGAGTTGGGATTAACATATACATACTACCATATATAAAATAGATAACCAATAAGGACTTACTGTATAGCACAGGGAACTCTACTCGGTATTTTATAACAACCAATAAGGCAAGAGAATCTGAAGTATATATACATATATAACTGAATCGCTGTGCTGTACACCTGAAACTAACATGATATAGTAAATCAACTATACTTCAATTTAAAAAAACCAAAAAAAACCAAAATAAAACCCCAGAAAAGGTAGAGTTACAGCTATTTGAGACTGAAAAGCTTTAAGGAGTAGCTTTGGTGAGCACAGAAGCATGATCACTGAGAACAGAGGTCAGAAAATGTTGACATTGGGCCAAATCTGGCCTGTTGCCTGGTTTTGTAAATAAAGTTTTATTGGAACATATCTATGCCTATTCAAGTATTATCAATGGCTCCTTTTGAGATACAACACCAGAATGGAATAGTTGCCACAGTTGTATGGCCTTAACTATTTACCATCCATCCCAATAAGACCTGTGGTCTGTAGCACTGAATTATAATTATTTACGAACTAAGTGTTTTAAAATAAAAATTAATGTCTTTATAAAATTTTAAAAGTACGCTACGTGGGAAAACTTAGAATAAATTTGGGAGTGGCATTTTGAAAACAAGACATTTTCTAGGCAAGATTCACATTCAAATCTTAAGTGTCTATATATGACTTTTTAAATAGGTGACCAGAGTCTGGTTTTAACTGTAGGATCTACATTTTGAGATGAGAGAATGGCTTCAACAGAAGGACAAATGGATCCTTTTTGTCTTATTCACCGCCCCAAGTTTTCTCTGTGAGAAAAAGAAGGAAACTTTCAATTGTCCCTTCATTTCCTTGTAGTAACATTTCCTGACACTTTTTATTCTACATCAATATCCAAGCTCATTGAAAACTCTAATAAAATAACCTTATAATTTTCTTCTCAGGTGAAATGAGAAAAAAAATAATGATCGCAATATTATTATAGGTACTGGCACAATTATATTTGTAGCAGCTCTGACCTCCTGGTGAAAATGCAGATTAAAATAATAGCTCAGCTTGTGTTTGTCTCCTGAACAAATGCAGTTTACTGGGTCCCTGAAGGTTCACTGTTCACCCGGGGGTGATTGGGTTTTTTCCTCAGCAGAGATGGAGAGAAGGGACCTCTGGTCTGAGATTTTGGCAAGGGTACAGGTGAAGGAGCTGTTAGCTTGGATCTAGTTTTTAATCACTTCCCAGTGGCAGCATGACTTGGAGCTATAGTCTAGACAAAACAGAGTTCTCGTAGGATGAAATCTCCTTAGATGTTAATGAATCTTATGATTCAGGTAAGGAATTAAGAAAACAGGTGATCCATTCTTTTGCAATTTGAGTTTGCTTGTACGAATGGAGAAAGATAATAATTTGTTCAACATAGTGAATTGATAGACAATAAAAAAAAAGATGGAACTTTTCTCTAAATTGAGGGGAGGTTCAAAGAGGTTTCTTTGTCTAGCAAGATAAAGGTCTGTCCTGAGAAATAAGCCCACTTAGATGCTTAAAGATTCAGGCAAAGAAATTTTAAAGTTGGATGTAATATCATACAGCTGTGGAGACAAAAATAAATTTATATCTAGCAGTTTCTTTCGTATGCATTTGATTCTTGAAATGCTGTTCACAAATGCTGGATTAGCATATTAGAATTATTTTAGATTATAATAATTTAACAAAGCATTCACTTTGTATGTTAATCTCAATAGACTTATGCCCATTAAGGAAAAAGGTGGTAAATAATTTATCAGATGGAAAAAACTACACATGTTAAAATACATCCTGTTACTTACATTTTTTAATCATGGAAGGTTGGATTTGATCTTAACATCACTATGTTCCTCTGGGCAAGTTAATATGGGAGACATGGAGTTTGGGGTGAATTTTTACTGAGTTCTGCTTCTTGCTCTTTTCTTTCAGAGTTTTTTTTTACAGTGATAGAAATTTCAAACACTTGGAAAAAAAAGTTGCGGTTCTCTGTCAGATTTGCCCAAAAGGACATGCTAACTTCTTCACTTAATACATTTTTTATAAAAATGTCTGAACTAGACAAGTTATGCTAAGAAGAGTTTTTGTCCTCGGTGGGGTAGGGGATATGACAGGTTCAGGTGTACATTCAGACTTGTCTCTGTAATGATGTGACATCATGATTTAACTCCTTGCACTTAATAGCACCCAGGTTAGTCAATGAGAGTCAGCTCATATATTTGTATTTATTGTTTCTAAGCCTTGGATATGAAGAATAAAATGTTTGTAAACATTCGTGTACAAATATTTTGAGGGAAATGTTTTCAAACCCCCTGGGTAAATATCAAGGAGCCATCTGTTGAGAAGTCTGCTGACATTCATATCTCTGTTTCTTTATACCTAATGTTTCTTTTTTCTGTGACATCCTTTAATTTTCCTGTGTATCACTGATTTTCAGCAGTTTGATTTTCATGTATCTTATATGATTTTTTTTTACATCTTTATTGGAGTATAATTGCTTTACAATGGTGTGTTAGTTTCTGCTTTATAACAAAGTGAATCAGTTATACATATACATATGTTCCCATATCTCGTCCCTCTTGCGTCTCCCTCCCTCCCACCCTCCCTATCCCACCCCTCTAGGTGGTCACAAAGCACCGAGCTGATCTCCCTGTGCTATGCGGCTGCTTCCCACTAGCTATCTATTTTACGTTTGGTAGTGTATATATGTCCATACCTCTCTCTCGCTTTGTCACAGCTTACCCTTCCCCCTCCCCATATCCTCAAGTCCATTCTCTAGTAGGTCTGTGTCGTGATTGTTTTAAATGTTTAGACTACTTTGGGACTTTTGAACTTCCTGGAACTGTAGGGTTTCAGTTTTTATTAAATTTGGATAATTTTTGACAATTATTTCTTGGAAATTGCTTGATTTGGACATACACACATACACACACACACACACACACACATATATTTTATCTTTTCCTTCTTAGGCTCCAATTATATGTATGTTAGACAGTGTGATGCTGACTCCCAGGCCTCTGACTTTTTAATTGATTTGTTTCAGTCTCTTCTCTTTCTTCTTCATTTTGAATAGTTTTCAATATTGTTGTCTTCAACTTATTTTCTCTTGAAATGTGTGATCTGCTGCTAATCCCATCTTTGCATTTTTTAACTCAAACACCGTATTTTTCATCTCCTGAATTTCCATTTGGGTCTTTTATTATACCTTTTCTTTGGCTGCCCTCCGGTAGCTGACTCACCAGCTCTAGGACTTTCTGTTTACCATGCTTCTCCTCACGCCTTTCCTCAGTCTGACACAGTCATTCTCTCTGCCTGTCTCTGACTCTTTCTGACTTCATTTCAGCTTACATGTTCTCTTGCTTGTCCTCTCTCTCTCTTCTCACTGTCTCTCTCCTCTCTCTTCCAATCTCTTTGCCTCTCCCTGTAATTTTCTGTCCTTATCTTCCTCGAATTCCTGCTCTGCCCTCCCCTCGTCTCTCCATCCATCCATGGATAAGCCCTGACTGAAAGATTGGGAAGCAGCCCAAGGCTCCAGCCAAGGTCCTCACTTGTCAGTGAGGTCACAAAGGCACCAGCCAGCTCACAGTAAAAAATGCACAGAAGGGTTTATTTATATTCAAATAAAATCCTGACCGTGGAGTTGAGTTTTGGGTTTTAATTGACCAGCTGTCATTGGCTTGCTGATTCTATGGCAACCGGAAGCTTCATTCAATTTTAATTTAGCCCAACATGTATAAGGAGCTGTATTTCAGACAACAGAGGAACCATTGCAACGAAGCAGGTCTTTGGTGAAGGGATAATAGTAAGGTTCAAGATAGGAATTAAAGAAAATACTTATGTAATTATTATTTGCTGTCACAGCTCAGTTGTGTAAAGGAACAGAGCCCACTGGATGAGCAGAAGCAGAGGACGCAAGAATGCAGAGAATACAGACCAAGATTCAACTCACAAATACTCTCTCTCTGACTTGTTTTTGTCTTCATGACTGTCTTTAACTTCCTATGTCTCTATGCTTCATTGTTGTGTCTTTCTCTCTACCTCTCTGTCACTCTTTAGCTGTCTAACTTGTTTAAAAATACATATAACAATTATACCTCCATAAAGTTGTTTTTAAGAAAAGTTTTTTAAATGCAAAAAAAAGTGTGTTTTCAAACTAATAATAGAACTACCATATGACCCAGCAATTCCACTACTGGGCATATACCCTGAGAAAACCATAATTCAAAAAGAGTCATGTACCACAATGTTCATTGCAGCTCTATTTATAATAGCCAGGACATGGAAGCAACCTAAGTGTCCATCGACAGATGAATGGATAAAGAAGATGTGGCACATATATACAATGAAATATTACTCAGCCATAAAAAGAAACGAAATTGAGTTATTTGTAGTGAGGTGGATGGACCTAGAGTCTGTCATACAGAGTGAAGTAAGTCAGAAAGAGAAAAATAAATACTGTATGCTAACACATATATATGGAATCTAAAAAAAAAAAAGAATGGTTCTGAAGAACCTAGGGGCAGGACAGGAATAAAGACGCAGACATAGAGAATGGACTTGAGGACACGGGGAGGGGGAAGGGTAAGCTGGGACCAAGTGAGAGAGTGACATGGACATATATACACTACCAAACGTAAAATAGATAGCTAGTGGGAAGCAGCCGCATAGCACAGGGAGATCAGCTTGGTGCTTTGTGACCACCTAGAGGGGTGGGATAGGGAGGGTGGGAGGGAGACGCAAGAGGGAGGGGATATGGGGATATATGTTTATGTATAGCTGATTCACTTTGTTATACAGCAGAAACTAACACACCGTTCTAAAGCAATTATACTCCAATAAAGACGTTAAAAAGAAAAAGGTGTTTTCTCTACCTTCTCTCGGGCTCTCTCTCCCTGTTTGTCTTCTTCTGCCCTAATTAACCCAGGGTGTTCCGTCTTTCTCTGTCCAATCCCAATGCAACAGCATCGGGTCCATTCTAACTGCTTCCCTGGCCATCCTGTGACTCCTTCCTCCCTCAGTGAAAAAAAGCCAGGTTCTCATGAGTCACCACATATGTATTGATTTGCTCAGTCCTACGACACACTAAATGATTTTGGAATTGCCAACTCACATTTCTGTGGGGAAAAAAAAAAAAAAACAAGCCTACTAAGTGGGTGTAAGACTTTTTCCCAGGTTTTGTTTTTGGTTTTTGTTTGGTTGTCTTTAAACTGAGATGACAGAGTCAAAAGTGATGTGTTCAGTTGTTACTCGTGATCCCTAAGTTTTCATCATTAAAACAGCAGAGGTTGCTTCTTCCTCACACTCCATGCCCAGGTCGGCTGGGTCCTCACTCTGCATTGCCCTCACTCCAGGACCCGGGCTGACACAGTGGTCACCATCACTGGGGCAGAGAAAGGGCCAGCGAGGGATCTTGTGCTCTTGGAACTTCTGTTTGGACATGAGCACGTGACTCCACTTCATTTATTGCCCAAGCACCACAACTCAAAGGGGGCAGCAAATGCAATCAGACCACATGCTCAGAAGAACAGGTGGACACACCCGCCTCGTGTGTCAGAATCAATTTGAAATTTATTATTTTACAGGTGAAAAGCCTGAGGCACAAGAGATGGAGTGACCATACATCCACCTTCGTTCTACCTTCTGCCTCGTGTTCTAACACACACACACACACACACACACACACACACCAGTTCACTAGGCAGCTCCCTCACTGACAGACACTTAGAGGCTGTTTCTGACACATCTTCCTGTTAAAACTGACGCTCCAGTGGACATCCTTGAACGGACTTCCCTCTGACTACTTTTTTCTTGAGTTCCCAGAAGCTGAAGCCCTGGGTAGTTCATATTCTTTCCTATTTAGAGCCTCCACGTACCTTGAGTCCTTTGTAAAATGGAGATGAAAACAGATCCACTGATGTACCTTTGTTCATGAAGATTACATGGGATGATATATCCCTGTAATAATTCCTGGCACATACCAGCTGCTCACTTGTATCAGAGCAATTATTTTTTCTCTCTTGAGTGGTGGTGCTGGTGACAGCATCGCGGCGCTAAAGTCTAGGATCTGGTTTTCTCCGGTGCCTTTGCATTGGCTGTGGGGTAGTTCAACGAACCCACTGGGGCTTCTGTTTCTACACATGGAAGAAGGAGTCATTGCTACCTTCCCTTCTTGAAGGCAGATTTCTGAAGCCAACATAATCTTGCAGTTCTTCTCAGCCCAAAGATCTCTCTGAGAGTCAGTGGTCCCCTAAGATGGAAACTCAACAGAAGTAGAGTCATTTACACAGACATAGAGAATAGACTTGTGGTTTTCAAGGGGGAGGAGGGTGGAGGAGGGAAGGATTGGAAGTCTGGGATTAGCAGATGCAAACTAGTGTATAGAGAATGGATAAACAACAAGGTCTGACTGTATAGCACAGGGAACTGTATCCTGTGATAAACCGTCATGGAAAAGAATATGAAAAAGAATATATATATATGTATAACTGAAATTTTGCTGTATGTCAGAAATTAATACAACATTGTAAATCAACTGTACTTCAACTAAAAAAGAAGTACAGTCATTTAAAGCACTGTGACCATTGACCGTCTAAGCAACGTAAAGAGAGATGGAGGGATTGTCATACTCCTGGGCTACAGGAGCCCTGAGGGTGGAAGCATTCTTCTGACCTCATTGTACGATGCTGCTCCTCCCTCTGGCAACATGTCAGCTGGTCAGAGAAGCTGTTGAAGGTGTCCTGTGCTAGCTTCTGGTTCTGCCAGGTCTCTTCTCCTTGCCACAGAACTCCTGCTGCCCACTTTCTCCCACTGACACACCTGAACTCAAAACTGACAGGGAGATCTCAGCCTTCCTACTACTCCCTGCATTCACGTCCCCAGTGCACAAAGGGGCGGGAAGTACATTGTCCCTCTACTCAGAATAACATGCAATCTTAATGGAAATCAATCCCCATAAAAGGACATAAACATGCTTTCAAGGTGTAAAACCCGAGCTTGAGCACACACACAAAATATACTTGTCTTTTGGTAGATGGTGAAACTTTGGAAATCTCTGACACTATGGGATGATTTAAGTAAAATATTTAACATGGGGAAATTGTTTACTTAGTGTGCCAAAGATAGGTAGGAATTCTCTTTGGGATTCTTGAGAGGCTGCTGGTGGACATGGGGAAAAACAGCGTAAACATCTCAGCCACTTGTGAACAGGCTGAATTAGGTGAACGTGGATGCAAAGAAAACTGTAAGAAAAGCATAAGCTTAGATTTGGGGGGTGGGGTTGAAAGCTAGTCACTTTTCTTTGAAACTCAGTTTGGGATAATTATCGCAGGATCCCCTTTGAAGGCAGTGAGCTTCTAGAGAGAATAGATTGACGTTTAATCTTTTCTGTTTCCCTAGCGCTGGTGTAAGCCTGGATTCATACTGTGTTAGTAAGGAGTCTTTCAGGCTCGAATATCAAAACAGAACAAAACAAAACATGTAAAAAAACCAATAAAAAACCATGTATCCTAAGTCAACTGTTGATGTAGCTAAGTTTCTAGGGGTGATAGGCTTCAGGTAGAGCTGGAACCAGGAACTCAGTCATTATTGTCTGTCTCTGTGGTTCTTTGTTTGAGCATCAATTGAAATAGTCACTCAGGTCAAGGGGATGCAATGAACTGGCCAGGTTTGAGTCATGTGCCCGCTGGAGTGGAAGACGTCACCGCCACCAAGGTACACGTGCAGATGGTCCCCGACTTATGATGGCTTGACTTACAGGGGTGAGAAAATGACACGCACTCAGTAGCAACCTTCGAATTTTGGTCTTTTCACGGGCTATCAACACACAGTACCTCCTCTCTTGTGATGCTGGGTACGAGCCCCAGCCGTGCAATCTTGAGTGTCAATGACTGATCCAAGGGCCTTCCCTGGCGGTCCAATGGTTAAGACTCTGCACTTCCACTGGACGGGGTGTGGGTTCGACCTCTGGTCGGGGAACTAAGACCCCACACGCTGCGTGGTGCAGCCAAAAAATTTTAAAAATTAAAAAAAATTTTTTAAATAAAAAATACATTTACAACCATTCTGGTTTTCATTTACATTACAGTACTTGATATATTACATGAGCTATTCAACACTCTAGTATAAAATAGGTGTTTGTTAGATGATTTTGCACAACTTCAGGCTCACATAGGTGTTCTGAGCGTACATAAGCTCCGATAAGTTAAGCTCTGATGTTTAGCAGGTTAGGTGTATTAAGTGCGTTTCAACGTAATGATAGTTTCAACTTATGATGGGCTTATTGGGACATGAGCCTGATAAAAGAAAATGTCACTTAGTGAGATATGGGGCAGTCATTCTGGCTTATGCGTGAGTTCACCTAGATTTGATGCTAACTAAAAATAGCCTGTGTGTGGCCTATCAAAGAGACATTGTAGATAACTAATGAGAACATACTGTGTAGCACAGGGAGCTCTACTCAGTGCTCTGTGGTGACCTAAATGGGAAGGAAATCCAAAAAAGGGGACACATGTATATGCACTGTACAGCAGAAACTAACACATTGTAAAGCAACTCTATGCCAATAAAAATTAAAAACAAGGACGTTGTACACTGCTTTAATTATTAAAGAAAAGGGCGCATTGACCAGAAGTAAAGAATGTCCGTGTTAAAAATAAATATTAAATGCCTCCCCTCCTAGGACGCCAATGCTGGTTCTCCTTTGATGATAAGCCCCCCTTTCCAGGTGCCAAGGCCTTGCTGTATATGCTGTGCCTGTACGTACTGGCCTGTTTTTATTTTTATTTTTTTGAAACCTTGAAGAAATGCATCCCTGACTTGTTTAACGTTCTTTGTTCTGACATGATATAAAACTGTGCTGAAAACCCTGCTTCTCTGGAGCAGCTTCTCAGAATCATCTGGGAAGCAGGCTTCCAGGCTAGTCATCAGTTTGGCTCAGATAAAACTCTTTTCTATTCTTCTTGATAGCTTATTGATTATTTTTCCTCAGCAAACCCCATCGTAAGCCAAAGATCTATACTTCTGCCAGGAATGTGTGGTACCCAAATGAAAAATGTAAGGTTGTTATTAAAAGAAAGAGGTGGAGGGAATTCCTTGGCAGTCCAGTGGTTAGGACTCTTCCTGCTTTCACTCCAGAGGGCGGGGGTTTGACCCCTGGTCGGGGAACTAAGATCCCGAAAGCCGTGCAGCTTTGGCCAAGAAAAAAAAAGGAGAAGAGATAGTGACTGGGCGTGACGTAGCAGGGAGATACATGCTGGGCGGGAAAAATGAATAGCTTTCCGATATACACACGAAACATACATGCAATTGAATGAGTTGTGTTGGAAGACGTCACGGAAAGGATGTGACCGCCAGCTGACCAGCCAGCTTGAAGTAGCCTGCTGGTGACCCCTCCCGGGGCTCACGGGCGTGCCTGTGGCTGACGCGCCCTCTTTTCTCCCGCACAGGACACGGAGGTTCTGAACACGGCCATTCTCACCGGAAAGGTTGTTTCGGTTCCCGTCAAGGTCGTGGCCGTTCAAGAGGATGGTTCGGTGGTGGACGTGTCGGAGGCTGTGGAATGCAGGTCTGCGGATGAAGACGTCGTCAAGGTACCGCGGGCTTTACCTCCAGATACCCAGGCATTCGGTCCTTTCCCTCCCTTTCTGTCTCGGGGCTGCTCTGAGCATCCCAGGCTCCGAAGGGCTGAGACCGGGATGAGGATGCTGAGGACGGAGGGAGTGACGGCAGGGACTCGCCTGGAATCAGAGGAGGCTGCACGCGCCGTGCTGCTTCCTTCCCCCGGTCTTAATCTTGAGCGGAAACAATTCTCTTCCCATTCTTTTGCTCATAGGACAATATTTCCTGAATTTTAGCCAGCTACCTGCCATCTTCACAATTTTTGCCAACTTCCTGTGCCAAATAATATAATTTACTCATTATATTTTCTTTAAGTGCCTCACTTTTCAACCTTAAATATCTTAAATGTCTCAGTAGAAGACAATAAAG
The DNA here is from genome assembly GCF_005190385.1 of Monodon monoceros. NCBI lineage: Eukaryota > Metazoa > Chordata > Mammalia > Artiodactyla > Monodontidae > Monodon > Monodon monoceros. Next base: position 83,024,870 of record NW_021703765.1, on the reverse strand, counting down.
TCCATGATCTTGATGTACTAACTTTTTCTTAATTTACATGAAAAGAAACGACTATTAACTTTTTAAAAAGTCCATCCATGTGCCCCCTAACTTCACGTGGGTACCAGTGGGACACAGCTCACAGTCTGGGGAAATCTGGCCGTGGCACATTTCTGCTGCGTCCTGCATCCTGATTAGCTGGATTTAGGACTCCATATTCAGCCAGGAACCAGCCCACGATGTTTTTCCATGTCTTTGCAGGGGTCTGTTTGAGTCACTGAATTTAGAGTTTCTGCCCGTTTTTTCTTGGCGCCCTGATTGGCAGTTTCCTCTTGCAGCAGAGACCCCGAGAGAAAGGACTTACATCTTCAGAATGATCCTTTCTCCTCTAAGCTGCGAAGAGAGCTCCCAGGTCCTATGTCTTCATTCATTTTAGAAAAACACAGTACCGCTGAGTTCTTCCTTCTTTCTGCTCTGCTGGCTCCTGTTCAGAGGTGAAATGAAACTTGGTCCCTGTCTGAAGAACTTTGTGGTGGACAGAAAATCCTGCAGGGTTTTCCCTGTGGCGGAAAAGATCTGGAAGGGATTCCTTCCTTCTTACAGTGACCTGCAGGAGGCTGTGCCTTAAGCCGGAGATGGTTTTGATAAGGAAGAATTGATGTGTCTGTGAGGCCTAATTTAAAAAAAAATTAATCCTTAGGAAACCCCAATTTGGCATCGCCTGCTTTCTGGGTGGAATGCTAATTCTCCCCTCGAGACAGAAGGTGGACTGGCTTCAAAGTACAAACAGCCTTGCCCTGGGGCTCCTGGCAGGCTTCGGACTCTGTGGGCAGGTTTGATTAAACAAATCTAAAGCCTTCGATATTCTGAGTCTAGAAAGATCTGAGCCAAGTCATACAAGCTCATCTGCACAGAATGAAAAATATTGATTCATTGCCCTTGGTTGCCTTTGAAAATGCCTGTTATTTACCATCCCCCTGTCATTCGAGGAGGGAGACATTGGTATGGCACACGGAGGTGGCATCTGTGTGATTATGCCACCCTGGGCTCAAACAGATGGCTCAGCTCTGTAGACCCCTCAGCCTTGTTCCCTCCCGAGAGCCTGGTGTGGAGCCCCCCAGGGGGGGACCTCCACTGTCCTGCCCTGGAGAGCTCTACCCTACAGAGGCAAGCCCAAGTTCATGGATCCTATTGTTGCCCTATACTTGGTTGTCTCCCCTTCGCAGAAATATACTAAAAATATCCTCCCCTGAGCCCGAGAGAGAAATTGCTTTGGAAGGCAGTAGTTTCTGGCTCAGCGGTCGCTTTCGTGGCCTCATGAAGATGGGGCTCTCTTCTAGCGAACTGTGGCCTGATCTTAGCAAACGAGAGTATGCAGATCCCCAATCGCAGAGCTGCTGTAAGACGTTTCTAGGGGAGCCCAGGCTCTGTTGCAAATCCTGGTACCTGGGTCAGTTGAGGGGGATTCACTAAATGGCTGTGATGCATTTGTCACAGCTTTCGTGTCAATATTTGTTATACATTTTGTCATAACGCTAAGATGTACAGCGTCGTCCTCAGAACTGTCCGCTGGCCTGGGCATCACCCCAGGGGCACCTAAACACGTGGATGCTCATTAGCACCCCAGGGAGAGACACCCTTGGTCTGTGGATTTGTCACCCGGTCACTTCCTCATGCTGCAGGAAACACTGTGTGATTCCCCAGGGAGAGTCTTGCAGGTTTCACCAAAGATCGTCATGCGATGGCAATTCTGAGCATTGGGATTGTGACTTAGGTAAGGGACAAAATATAAATTCAGGACGGTGTAAATTGTAGTGATACACACATTGGCTTCTTTGACTTGGGACCGTATGACTTCAGGGGGAATAAATCTGAGGACATAAAGGATTTTGAAGGGCTGGAACCTTGGCAAGATGGAAGTGATCTGTGTCACATTTTAAGTGGACAACTACTTCTATGTTAAAAAAACAAACACACATAGAAGATGCATATTAACTGCATGTGTGTGTGTGCAAGAAACCTTGGCAGTTTTGTTCACAGTGAGATCTGATGAACCAGCTGTGTTTTTAAATTGAAGTATAGTGGATTTACAATATTGTATTAGTTTCAGGTGTGCAGCATGGCGATTCCATATTTTTACAGCTTATACTCCATTAAAAGTTATTACAAGATCATGGCTCTAATTCCCTGTGGAACCACCTGTCTGAAGCGGCTGCCACAGGCTGATACGATTTTTGTTGGCATTAATGGGTGCGTGACCCCAGAACAGAGGTCACAGGTGGGCAGACTGCAGGCTGCATCTGGTTCAGAGGAGTGTGTGTGTGTGTATTTAATTTGCTGCCATCCTGTAAAAATTGGCAAATCACATAGAAATCTGGATTTCTAGCCTCTTATGAAATTCACAAGGTCGAGTAGCCCTGGGCCCACACTGCTTCCTGTGACCCTCAACCCGGAAGTGAGCAGAGGACGCCCCTGTGCGTAAGGCCGGTGCATCAAGGTCACCGCAGTCTCCACCCTTTCCTCTTGCCTCCCGCGTGGAGGTGGAGGGACATTTGTGATTTCTCGTCACACTTGTGCTGCTGGTTTTTTGATAGTAGGTTTCAGAGGAAAGGGAGCTATTTCTTGTCCCCTGGTCTCTATAAGTCAAAGATGATACATGTCAGTCGTCCCTCTGATGGAGAATTCTGTGTCTTTCTAGGCATAAGAGGAAGGCTGGAAATTGGATAGTATTGGATCAAAGAGTGTCTGAGGGGCTGAGGGCCCTTGAAATCAAATCACAGGAGAAATGATTGAAGGAAGTGTGAGTGTTGAGCCTGGTGATGAGAAGAAAAGGCCCAGGGAGAGGTGAAGAGAGAAACATGACAGCTCTTTTGAAGTCTTTCAAGGGCCCTCCTTTGGAATGCGGAGTAGATTTGTGCTTTTTAGCTTCCACCAGTGAAAGTTAAAGAGGAACTTTAGGCTCCCTATAAAGAAAAAGAATGCAGGGGGAGTGAATTCCTGGTTATGCTTTCAGGCAAATAATGTTGGTTCCAATCCTGGTTCCATCTTTTCTGTTTGACCTGGGGAAAATGACTGAATCTCCTTGAGCCCAGTTTTCTTATCTATACAATGGAACGATAATAGGACAGTGGAAAGATCTGCAGAGGTTTGTTAGCGCATGTAAGGCAGAGCTACCCATAATCAAAGTAATCCTTGAAAATCCTTTAAAGAGCACCTGAGCTTTTAAAAGTTCAAAAGGCATTTGGGGTTTGTCTGTTTGCTTGCTTTTGTTTTCAATTTCTTGCACTTGAGCCTCGCAAACTTCCTGTGGCAGTGTATGGTGAGGTCTACCTTTACAGGTGGTGTTGAGGGGAGTCTTAGATAAGATTTGGGAGACGTTGAGGATAACTCGAATTTTTCCCTCTTGATTCTAGTCTTTTCTTCCTATCTTCTGATGGATGTGTTGTCAGATGGAAATCTACACTTATTCTGAACACAAATAATTGAATTTTCATTAAATGGTTGAAATGGTGTGTGATAAAATCTCAATGTGGAATTTTGGAGGAGGGTAAAATATGATACATTTTTTTTAATTTTTAAAAAATTTTATTGAAGTATAGTTGACTTACAATGTTATGTTGATTTCTGCTGTACAGCAAAGTGACTCAGGTAAACACATATTCGTTTTCCATTATGGTTTATCATAGGATATTAAATATAGTTCCCTGTGCTGTACAATAGGACTTTGTTGTTTATCCATCCTATATATACTAGTTTGCATCTGCTCATCCCAAATTCACAATCCTTCCCTCCCTCACCCCCTTCCACTTGGCAACCACAAGCCTGTTTTCTATGTCTGTGAGTCTGTTTCTGTTTGATATGACAGATATGTTCATTTGTAGTATTTTAGATTAAACGTATAAGTGATGCCATATGGGGAAAATACCATTTTAGAGCGTGACTATATTGTAATTTTTAAAACATTTTATTTATCGATATTTATTTATTTATATTGAAGTATAGCTGATTTACAATGTTGTGTTAGTTTTGGGTATACAGCAAAGTGATATATATATATATTTTTTTTCTTTTTCAGATTCTTTACCCTTATAGGTTATCACAAAATATTGAGTATAGTTCCCTGAGCTATAGAGTAGGTCCTTGTTGGTTATCTATTTTATATTATATTGTAATTTTTGAGTGTCTTTCTTGTTAGCTCATGCTGGCGGGCTCTTGTTTTTCTGCGATTAATAACTGTGTTGTTTGTCAATGAACTGTAGTTCCCAGAACCCCAGAAGCCAGTCATTGATCACTGATAGGGGATGAACTCTTTACTCTCGGAGAGAAAGAAAAATACACTCATGTGTACTGGTGGGGTGGGCGCACCGTCTCAAGGATGCTGCCCTCCGTCTTATCCCTGCAACAACTGAGTTTCTCAGCTTCCAGTATCAACTCGACTAGCAGCAAAGAGGCGCAAGAGGACTAACAAAAGGGCATTCACATCCTAAAGCCTCCCCATCCCCTGGGAGGCATCGTGTGTTCAAACCTGGCCTGCCAACGTTGAAGGCAGAGTCTTCTGAGGGATGGGCTGTCAGAGGGAAATCAGAATTTCCCTGCTGCTTACACACACTGCGCGGTTACTAGAGTCCCATGTCACCTCTGGAAGAAATAGCAGCTTTGATAAATCAGCAGAATTTCCTGGGCTAATTTTCAGCAGCTGCCAAGGGGCTGTGGGACGAAGTCTTCCTCAGATTTGAATCTTGAGAGCTATAATATTATAGGGAATATATTTCTTGGAATCGGTGCTCTAGAGAGACATGATTGAACGACACTCATTGCGTGAAACGTAGCATTATCCAGTGGGTGGGATTGCACAGCTGTGATAGCCCGTGGGGTCTGGCAGTTGTAACTTGAATTCCCTCCCTAGTTATATCTGGGCATTTTGTTTGTTGATAAGGAACAGAAACCCAAATCTCACTTGCTTGAACCAGCAAAGAAAGTATATTGGTTCACGTAACTAAAAGTGGCCATAATGACCTCAAGCAAAATTGGATCAGAAGCTCGTTAGGTTTTGGTTTCTCTCCATCCCTTAGTCCTGTTATCTTCTATCTTGTATTTATTCTCAGATGGACTCTTTCTATACATTTATTTTTTCTTGAAATATAGTTGATTTACAATATTGTGTTCATTTCTGCTGTACAGCAAAGTGAGTCAGTTATACATATATATATACACATATTCTTCTCGTATTCTTTTCCACTATAGTTTATCACAGGATACTGAATATAGTTCCCTGTGCTGTACAGTCTGACCTTGTTTTTTATCCACGCTATATATACTAGTTTGCATCTGCTAATCCCAAACTCCCAATCCATCCCTCCCCTAATCCCCTCCCCCTTGGCAACCACAAGTCTGTTCTCCATATGTGTGAGTCTGTTTCTGTTTTGCAGACAGGTTCATTTGTGTTGTACTTTAGATTCCATACATAAGTGATATATATGGTATTTGTCTTTCTCTTTCTGACTGACTTCACTTAGATGATTATCTCTAGTTGCATTCCCGTTGCTGGGACTCCTTCTATATATGGCCTCCGACGCCCAGAGGTTTATGTCATTTCGTATTCAAGTCCAGAAAAACGAAGCTTCTCTTCCCTAATGCTTCCAGCAGGATCCCAGATGTGAATGGAACTGGCTCGTGTGTCCATTCTTGATCCTGTAGTTCTGTGGCCGTAGAAGAGAATATACGCCTTGGTCTTGCTTGGGTCAAACACCCACCTGTGGGGCTAGAGGTGGCACCACTTTAGCCAAAAGCACCTGGTCTAGGCATGAGAGAGTGAGGTTTATTCACCAGGGATATTCCCGTATCCCAAGAACACTGGACCCCTACCTAGGTCCCCACACAGGTGGAGGCTTTGCGCATCTTTTTTCTGGGCCCATGCTACTTCCTGGGCCCAGCATCCCTCCCTGACTCCCTGCATCTGGACACGCCCCAGCTGTGTCCTCTGGACTCTGGCTCAGGTGCCCCTGGGATCTGTGCAGCCGCCTCCTTCCTGCCGTTCTGCATCCCGCCTCCCACACCGGGGTCCTCACCTCTGTGCTTCTGTGCCCTGTGTAGGTGCACGTATTAGGGACTCAGCATGTCGTGTGTCCCTGTACAGGTGGAAGGTTTGCCCCTTGAGGGCAGGTCCGTGTCTCACTTGTCTTCCTGCCCTGAAGGGTCTGTTAGAAGGAGCAGCGAGAACAGCCACAGCCCACGGTGACACCGTGCCAGACTCTGGTCCACTGGCTCTTTACACATTGCAGCCTCCGACCCGCCCAGCACCCCGACAGAGTAGGTACCACTCTTATGCCCATTTTACAGCCCAGGAAACTGAGGCGGGAGAGGTTTAAGTGTCTGGGCTCAGTGGGTGGTGAGTAAGCATTAGTCCACTGCATGTGCGAATTCATGGTACCGAAAAGTGGACACACAGTCCCTTCCTATTTCCTCTCTCCTGTAAAGACAGAATTAAAGACAGGTGTTTCTGAAAGTCCACATGTTATGTAAGACGTTTGATTGTTGGCAAGTCATCCAGTTGAAAGAGATGTGCAGACGCGTTTTGCCCAGGGGCTGTGGTTCTCATCTTCCACGTGTCCTGCACTGTAGGAGGAGATCAACCTAATGGAAGGTGAGGCCCAGGCACCTGGGGGGTGGGATTGAGGACCTTGTTGGGATCCTGCAGTGTTGATGAAATAGGTTCAGGACAGTCTCTCTGCACTGACTTATCTCCATAGGGCCCTTGTCTGCTGTGGGCTCCAACGGGCTTCCGGAGAAACCCGCAGACGGGTCCTAATGTCATTAGAAGGAGATGGAGAAAAATCCAAAAGTGGTTTAAGCCCATTTCTTTCTCTTTTGGCAAGGCTTGGCAAACATGCCTACAGAAAACACCGTTCTTCTGTTTCTCGGCATGAATTTCCTCCCCTTCACCCGTCACCAGGAGCCAGGCAGCTAAGAATAAGTTGTCAGGCAGTTTGGACGTTATTGCCTAATTTTGTCCTCCTTGTTGCTGGTAATTTGGACTTGCATTGTTCCATTCTGATGGGAGATTTGTCATATATTTCCTGTTGGCCAGAGGATAGATACTGCTCCATCCCCAACCTTTTGTTCCTGTCAGCATCGTTCAGATTTCAATATTAATGAGATCTTTTGTTCCTTTCTGTCTTTAGCATCTCTAATGAAGAACTAACATGCTGGAATTGTTTGGGCATCATGCGGAGAGACCTTGGGACTAGCCAGTGTAGATCTGCAGCCGCCCAGCTTCGGGCCCTCAGTTATCAGAGCTGCAAGCTCCCTCCTCCTCTCCGTCAGGCCTGCTCAGGGAAAGGCCGGGGGCAGGCGGTTACTGGGGTCTTGGTCTGTGACTGTATCTCAAATATCAGGCAGGGTCAACTACAGACACTATGCCTGTGTCCCCTGGAGACACATTTATCCTTTTTTAAAAAAATTGAAGTATAATTGATTTAAAATGTTGTGTTAGTTTCAGGTGTACAGCAAAGTGATTCAGTTATTATGTAATATAATATTAGTATAGTAGAATAGAATATGAATCTATTCTTTTTCAGAGTCTTTTCCATTCCAGGTTATTACAAGATATTGAATATAGCTCCCTGTGCTATACAGTAGGACCTTGTTGTTTTTCTATAGTAGTGTGTATCTGTTAATTCCAAATTCCTACTTTATCCCTCCCCCTCATTTCCCCCTTGGTAACCATATGTTTGTTTTCTGTCCGTGAGTCTATTTCTATTTTGTAAATAAGTTCATTTGTATCCTTTTTTTTAGATTCCACATATAAGCAATATCATATGGTATTTGTCTTTCTCTGCCTGACTTACTTCAGTCAGTGTGATAATCTCTAGGTCCATGCAAGTTGCTGCAAATGGCATTGTTTCGTTCCTTTTTATGGCTGAGTAATATATATATATATATATATATATATATATATATATATATATATATGCCACATCTCCTTTATCCATTCTTCTATTGATGGACACTTAGATTTCTTCTCTGTCTTGGCTATCGTAAATGGTGCTGCTGTGAACATTGGGGTGCAGAGATACATTTATCCTTGATGCTTTGGAGCTTGGTTCACAATTTCAACTCCTGACCTTCAGCTTTGATGGTGGGTATCAGTTCTCCTGATTAGGGAGTAGAAGAAAGCAACACCAGGACTGAAGCATCCGAACCCCGGCCCAGCGAGAGGGCGGGGCAGGGGACTGCTCCATCGGTGATGTTTGTGCCATCAGTTTGGAGAATCAACACCCTCATTTTCCAGAGGAGGAAACTGAGGCTCAGAGGTTAGGCCATCACATCAACGTTGCACGGCTAGAGAGGGATGGACTTGGACATGAACCCAGTCTTAGGTTATCCAGAGTCCTTGCAGAGGGCACTGTGACCTTGCTCAGCTGGAGAAGGGCTCCGTAAAGGAAGGTGGACTTGCCTTTGACCAGAGCCTGAGATCAATCAGTGCCGGGCACTTTTCCCTTCATAGCATAGTCCCTGGGGACCTTGGGCTCCAGCTGACGGACACCTCTGGCCACCTCCCTCTCTGCAGGGCTTCCGGCTGCCTTCTCCCACCATGTATGCGCCTCTTTCTTTCCTGTTCTGCCCTTTCCCGCCACTTCCCATAATCTAATTAAAGTAGTGGAAGTTTCCCCAGGAAATGGCACAAAATCATACAGAATTCAGCCTGTAATTTCAGGATTTCATAGGCCCCTCTTTCTCTCAGCTGTAAATGTCCTCACTCAGTATCTTAGCAGAACCTCTTGGGTGTAACAAAAGAACGAGGGCATTTTAAATACTGCTATTTCCCCCCCAAAGTCCAGTTTCAATAAATAAATGGAGAATAGACAAAATCAGGTTTCAGAATATTGGTATAGCTTAACTGCTCACAATGAACAAGTGAATGCTCTTAAATGCAAACGTTACAATGAAAAGATGTGTTGGAGATACAGTTGACCCTTGAACAACACAGGTTTAACTGCGCGAGTCTACTTATACATGGATTTTTTTTCAATAGTAAATACTATAATACTACACTGTCTTCCCTTGGTTGAATCCAGGGGTGTGGATACAGATAAACCATTTATACCAGGGCCGACTGTAAATTCTATGCAGATTTTCGACTCCGTGGAGGATCAGTGCCTCTAATCCCCCAGTTGTTCAAGAGTCAACTGTCCCAGTTTCAAGGGGAAATTGGGTCTCGTGATGGGTGCGAGTTTTAAGTAGCACGATGAAAGGATTTTGCAGCAATCCACCCTGTGTGATCTGTCACTGGGCTTGCAGCCTCCTTTAGAGACAGATTCAAAAGTGTAATTCTGCCATCTTTCATGAACGTGAGGCGCAAACCCAAACTTCTTGATGTCTCCAGGCATTGTGGTCACTGGATGAAGGAGTCTGGGTCTTCACTCCTGTTGCTCGTGGGGACCCCTCACAGGCTTATGGGAAGCTCCCTAGAAAATAGGAGTGACCTCAGCTGAGCTTGGGGAGCCTTTGCTATGGGTCAGGTGAGCCCTCGAGTGTTTCACCTGTGTGACACCCTGTAACCTTCACAACGGGAGGTGTTATTGATGAGGAAGCCGAGGGGCTGAGAGATATAGAAAAGTGCATCACCCCCCATCGCAGGGGCCACAGTGGGGTGAGGACTCAGACCCGCTTCTCTTACCCAAGGGTCACCCCGTGAGTCTTCAGGAGGAGGGGAGAGGGAAACACAGCACCTCACTGAGCTGCCGGCTGAGCCACAGGAGGTGGGCAGGGGGCAGCTCCCCATCCTAGAGCCCAGAGGCAGACAGGTAATTAACAGAAGGACCCTGCTGGCTACTCTATTGGCCTGAAGAATATGCCTCCACTTTCTCCCTGGGATGCAGGGTCCTGGGAATAAACTACCAACTGCTCTGGGATGCAGGGTCGTGGGAATAAGCTACCAATTGCCCTGGGATGCAGGGTCGTGGGAATAAACTAAAACTGAGGCATAGGGAGTGGGGCTGGCTGATCCCGCGGCAGACAGAGAATCGGCACCACCAGCAGCCATAGGCCCCTCGCTGGGGTGTGATTGGCGAGACCGTCAGTCTTGTTAGCGCTCCCAGTACAGTACTGATGACCAGGCGTTTTTTCCGTGTTGTTATTATTCTAACATCATCACTATTGGGAACATCTGTTGTTGAACTCGGCACTGTGTGCAGAGCTTTGCTTGATTGGTCTATTAATTTCATCCATAAATTACGCATTAAAGTGGTTGCAGAAGCAAGGAGGAATGGGGCAGGAGCTGGGGAGTAAGTCAGCCACGGACGGCCCCGCTAAGTTGCGGGAACCATGCTTCTGTTGGCTGGTGGCTTTCCCTTAATTTGCATTTTCCTCCCAGCTCAAGACCGATAAAAATCACAGACAGCTAATGATCCATTAGGAGTCCAGGAAACATCAGGTCCCGGGAGACTACTTCCCCAGCCTGCACTGTGCTCTGTGCAGATCCACCCAAATGCTGGGTCCTGAACCCCATGGGGAGGGCCCCTCCCAGCTGAGCTCTGAGCTACAGACGTCACACTCAGCATCTCAGTTCATCCCCGTGATGCTGCTGGGAGGGACCAGTCAACTCCATAGAATCAGCCACAGACACTTCCTTCCTATTGGTCAAGGCCAAGGACTGGACTCCCTGCCTGGGTGATGCCAAACTCTGCTGCGTCCTGCAGCCTGCAGACCCAGCCTTGACTCAGGACACAGACGCCTTCATTCAGGGAGTCTCCTTACTTGCACTTTCCAAGGCCTTACCCCGCCCACGCCTCCTCCACTGCCTGCTCTGGCCCCTCCAGCCTCTGAAGTCCGAGTTGTCAGGCCCCCTTGGCGTTTTGCAGTTCATTTCTGGAAGAAATTCCGCACAGAGCAGAGCTGGGGGCCACGTGCAAAACCAAAGCACCCGTTAGACAGCACGTTATGGAAAACTAGGTTTATGGTATCGTCCTCAACTCTATATGGAGCTCCTTATTTATTTAGTTATGGTACCTTTGTACAGTTGATAACATACATTGACATATTCTGATCTCCCAAAGTCTATAGGAGCTTCTTTAGACTGTGATGGAGTAGCAGCCGTGGGACACGAACCCCGCAGCGCCTTGCGTCTGACGCAGCGATGAACAGGGTCCTGGGATCTGCACATTTCATCTTAGGGCTGCCTTTTGCATGGGGCATTACTCTCGTTGATGTATCTTCATTTTTCAAAGTGTGGGGTGACAGCCCAGGAGAGAATGAGAAGACAGATGTCCAGCCTGAGGGTCCCATCATGGGAAGGGTTTTGTCCTCGGGAATGAAACCATTAGCTGTGTTTCACTGATTATTAACGGAAATGTTAACTAGCACTAAACCAGGAAACTGGTGCTGTCTGGGAAGCAAACTGTCTTTACTGTTGTCAGAGCAGCAATTCTTTTCAGTTTACTACAAAGGTATATATCTATATACATATACATACACATACACTTATGTCTACAGGAATAGACAGATAATCAGATAGATATAGTGTACAGGAATACGTATATCTATATTAATGTATCTATAGGAGTATATATATATATTTATGTATTTATGTAGACAGATAATAGGAATATATATTAGATACATATTTAGGAATATATATATGCATACATATGTACACATGTATGATACACACATATGTGTATGATATAGGTCTCCCAGACGCTGTACATATGACATTATCCTGGAGAAGCTGTGACATGGCAGACAGGCACTCATGGAGATGAGTGATGGCTGGGCAGAGGGAACCTTGACCATCAGGCACCCCGGCCAAGGGACCGCAATCTAAGGTCCCTAGGGAAGCCTCAATGAGCCTTAATGGAAATCCATCCTAAGGAAGGTGATTCCCTGTCTGTGATGAGTGTGAGAATCTCCCGCCACGTGTCAGTAGGCAGATAACATTTAGGGAGCTGATATGTGATCAGCATTTACTGATCACCTAACACTTGGACCACCTTCCCCCCAGGACCCCCGTCCCTGCTGCTCTTAAAAACGAATGACAGTGGGTGACCTGAGGTTTGACGTGGGCAGACGTGGGTGAGTGGCATGGCCTGCAATCTATCTGGTAAACAGTGTGAGATCCTTTCACCGTCCTGTGGAGAAAAGAACATTGTTTTCATTAAAAAAAAAAACGGTTTAAATGGATTTTTCCTTATTACAAGGAATGCCTCCACACAAATGGATACGAACGTTAAAAATGAACATTTTCATTGAAAAAGAGTTTCAGTAGGAAGGTTCTAAAACTAATATAAAATATTAAAATTAAACCGGAATCTAATATGAATAATTCAACTTGATGTGTCTCTACCTTATCCTAGCGCCCAACTCAGAGACAACCATTGTTGGCATTTTTGTGCGGATTATTCCAGATCTTTATCTGGGCATTTCTGCACATATATGCAGATCATTGCTGTGCACCTATGCTGGCCTTGTTTTTACATAAAACACACAGAGAGCATCCGTCTGTGTTTCTCTCCACCTGGCTCTTTCCACGTGGTGTTGGGAAAAGAATTGGCACCCTCGTTCATGGCTGATTACTTGCCCCAGCTCATTACTTGCCCCAGCTCTGCTGTTTCTATGAGCGCCTGACATCAGGCTTTCCTCCCTGTGTCTTTCCTCCCTGTGTCTTATTCCAGGGCAGGGGACAACAGAGAGGTTTCTCTCTGGAGCAGGACGGTGGAATCACCAGGGAGGAGGCAAAGTGCCCTCCATGCCTGGCCCTGACCCAGCCAATCAGCTCCATCTTCACTCCATCATCTACCTGCTCCCTCCAGGGGAAGAGGCTGCCCCTGAACCAGATTCACTAAGGAAGGCTTGGGTTAAACATTCAAGATCAAAGCACCCTTCTCAGTCACCAAGCAGGTTGCAGACAAAAGAGAAAAATGCACACACACACACACACACACACACACACACGCACATTATAGTTATATTTGCCTCTGGGAAGGATATAGGGGTCCAGGATTGAGAGTTCTGGTAAGGAGGACGTGTGGACCATCTGTCATGTTTCCTCTTCTGTGGTGTGGTTGTATAAATCGTCCTTGTGACGTCATGTATCATATTGCAATGAAAAATTAAAATGCACTTTCACGGTTGAATCCTGCCCAGTAAAGAACAGCACAACATCTCGATTCTGTGTACCTGCAGCTGCCTCACCAGTAAAGCAAGAATGGTTTTACTAAAGACTCAGGTGAATCAATTTTGAACTCTGTATTTTACATTACTTTATTTTAATTTTTTTGGCCTCGCCGCACGGCATGTGGGATCTTAGTTCCCCGCCCAGGGATGGAACCCGGGCCCCCTGTGGTGGAAGGGCAGAGTCTTAACCACCGGACCACAGGGAAGTCCCAATTTTGGACTTTTTAAAGTGAAAGGCAAACTATTTGGGGTAATGAATGGATTGAAAAATCACAAGAAACGTTTTTGGATTCTTAATCTTTTCTCCTGCGTGGGGAAGATTTCTGTGATGCCACAGGCTCCCTGACCTCAAGGTCCTATTCATCGTGTGATGTCACCTGCCTGGCTCTGAAAGCCACTTGGGTTACTGGCCTGGCCCTAGATGTGAGGGGACATGAGGGTCGCTTCCCTCAAAGTAAGGGGCTAAAAGCAACAGGGCTGTTCAGGTGCGTTAGGGTCACAGAATCAGACCCGGGACAGGTCAGATTTCACGACCTTAGCCTTGAGGTCTTTCCGATTGAATTTAATTAATGTCTATATGAATTCATTCAATGAAGTGCAATTCATAATTGAAACAAACTTTGAATGAGTGCTTGCTCTGTGCCAGGCCCCGTGTCCGCAGCACAGAGATGAATAAGGCTCCGTCTCTGCCCCTAAAGCCCTTCCAGTCCGGGGAAAGCAGTGGCCACACAGATGGAGAGCCTTTGAATGTGCAAATTCCACACCGTTTGCAAATCACCACTGGCTTTGCTACTCTCTGGAATAAATGCATAACCTTCTCCCGAGCAGGGTGACCCACTGTCCTGGCTTTCCCATGACGGCAGGGTTCCCCAGGTCTCAGGAATTTCAGGGCAAAAATAGAGGAAAGTCCCAGGCAAACAGGAATAAGTTTTGCTCTATTCCTGAGGCCGTATTATAGTTCTAGTAATTTTTCCAGTAGGGGCTGGTTTGTAAGACTTATGGCCTGATCAGTCAGCCTCATTAAATCATCCTTATTGTGAAACAGTTTCCTCGATCACAGCAAACTGTCAACCATGGGGCCAATGCCATTGGCTTTTCCTTGGTCATTTGTCCTTCTTCATGATTAATTTCTCTTTCAACCAAGGAATCTATTATAGAAACAAATAATAAGAGAGACCTATTATGTTGCTCTCTCTGTCCATTTGATTTTGAATTTTCCTCCCCTCTGCTACCCCAGTTCACATCCTCAGAGAGCCCACATCGTGGGCACTTTTGAGCAAAATCCTAATTCTTGTTCCCAGGCTTGCAAGCCACTTTTTCCTCCTACGTTGTGCCACAAGGCTAATTTTCTGATTATTATGTATTATTCCAGCACACAAAGGAGACAATTAGGTGAACACGGGACATGGCATGAACAACATTTAATTATTACTGGGATAAATTCCAGAGCCTCTTCGAAAACCATCACAGAAATGGTGCAAAAGCGGATACACATTGAAGAGAAGAAAGAGAAGTCCCCATCTGTGAATCTTAGCTCGAGAATATGGCTCTCTTACCCACACTGTTCTCTTTAGGTTGGGGTAAAAGCATGGGTGTAATCTTTCTACAAACACAATGGTATGGAATCATAATAATTTAAATAATTGTCATAATAGGTGAGACCTGTGAAGCATCTTCCTTTGTGCTAGGAGTTTTTAAAATTATTTAAGGTGTAATAATCATAGCTAATAAAAGTCGTGGCTCATATGTGTCACCTGCTGTCCAGCCAAGAGGACTCAGGTGAGAAATGAGCATGGCAGAAGAATCCTGGGACCCTGGATGACCTCAGGGGGCAGTCACTGACCATATTAGACCCTGATATGAATGAGAAATGAACCTTTCTGGTGTTCAGCCATTAGCTTGAAGGGTTGTTATAGCAATTCATCTCGGTTGATTGAGATCATTATTATAGTCAATTTCCAGATGAGAAAATTGAATATTGAATAGGGTGAAATTTATTGAACCAAGGATATTTATATAGTAAGTGGACGCGTTAGAATTTAAATTTAGGCTCACTTCAATCCAGAGTCCACACTCTACCAAACTTTGAATCTGGTTTCTATGCCAGTGAGTGGCCTGTTTCATTTAATCTTTCACATTTGGGTTATACTACGGTTGCAGATTTGGCCAGTAAAACTACTAGATGCTAAAGTAAATTTGAATTCAGATAAACAATGCTTTTTAGTATAAGTATGTCCCATGTGATGTTTGGGACATACTTATACTGAAAATGCATTTGCCATTTATCTGAAATTGAAATTTTACTGGGTTATCCTATATTGTATCCAACGACCCTGGTACCATGTCCCATTAATTCTGGTTTCTATATCCCAGAAACTTGCTGAATCCAATATTTGCCAACATTCCTTCCCTGTGGGTGGAAGTGTTGCCAGAAGCTGTGGAATGGAAACATGGGGCTTCAACAGTTGTGTACTTCTGTTTCCATCTCGGAACCTACTGCTGAGACCTCACTGCCATGTGGCCTTTTTTGTTTTGTTTTATTTCCTGCATTGCAAGTCCTCCACGTCTGCCTAGGGCAGGAAAGAGGGAAACTCCTTTGACTTACTGTATCCATATCCTAAGTACCGCCAAAAAATTCCCTTTTGAAAACGATGCCCGCTATAAACACTCAGATGTTGTTCTTATTATTTTAGATAAACAGCATTCTTAGGCTGCCCATGAGTTCTGTGCCGTAAATAGGCTAGTGAAGGCACTGTATTTGGTGTTCATTATAGAGGACGTCTGATGCAGATGGTGGCTCTTTGGTACTTAAGTCTTGATGCCCCTGATTGAGACGGAACTTGGGGACAACGTGGACTTTTCATGCAGTGTGGTCCAGCCTAGGATTGCAGCTGCTCTGGTTATTAATAGACAACAGTCACGTGGGGCATACCCGGGGCACCTATTTGATCAGGAAGAGAGTATGGTCATCAGTTTGTCATTGGTCTTGTCTGTATAACATCTACAACAAACTCCGCTAATGACAAGCATTTGAACTTGGATTTCAAGAGGTAAAAGATGAGCCGCAGATGGTGTTTAATAGCATCCTGCAGGGGTCGAAGAGGCTGCTTCCTCTCTACCTACTGTCTTTTCCCCCAGCCTCAACCCCCCTCCCCCAACTGCTGCTGAGTGGGTTTCCCATCCAAAAACAGTTTAGGAGGGTTTGAGTGTGGGAAGGGGCATCTCTGGGCAGAAGTGCAGCGGGCAGTTAGGGAGGCTGCCCACAGCTGAGACAGTGTTTCCTTGTCATGCTGCTGTAATGCACCACCCAGACCCCCTCTTAAAGATGGAAGGAATTATTGTCCCAGATGCTGGGTGTGCATCTCTTCCTGGGGAGGCCTGCCTCAGAGCTCCCCATGGGATTAACTGAGGCCAGCATTGATGCTACAAGGTAGCACATCTTCTGCCTCTTCCAAATAATGCCACCATCCTTCTGCAGGTGTTCATCCTGGGGGCACTTGCAGGTAGACTTCCTCTGTGCTAATCTCCACCTGAGAGTTAACTTCCCATGAAACACAACCTTAACAGCTCGTTACTATTTTCTTCAAGCAAAGCTTTTATCCTCTTCTTATCTTTCACTTTTAGGTATTTTATTCTTCTTGATGCGACTGTAAATGGGATTGTTTTCTTAATTTTTCTTTCAGAAAGTTTGTGGTTTGTGTATAGACATGCAACAAATATCTGCATATTAATTTTGTGTCCTGCAACTTATAGAATTTGTTGATGAGTTCTAATAGTTTTTGATGCATCTTTAGGATTTCCTATATATTGCATCATGTCATCCTAAGCAGTGACAGTTTTACTTCTTCCATGCCAATTTGGATGCCTTTTATTTCTTTTTCTTGTCTTATTGCTGTGGCCAGGACTTCTAATACTATGTTGAATAAATGTGGTGAGAGTGGGCGTCCTTGTCTTGTTCCTGATTTTAGAGAAAATGTTTTCAGTTTTTTACCATTGAGTATGATGTTGGCTGTGGGTTTGTCATATGTGGCTTTTATTATGTTGAGGTCTATTCCCTCTATACCCACTTTGTTGAGAGTTTTTACCATAAATCGATGTTGAATTTTGGCAAAAGTGTTTTCTGCATCCATTGAGATGATCATATGGTTTCTATTTTTCATTTTGGAGAAATTTTGCTTCTAAGGATGAACATATTAGATGAAAAAAAATTAAGATTTGCAAATGTGCTGGGGTCATTCAGCTTGACACTTAGCACAGACACTTAAGAGGGGTAGTAATTAAATCACAGTGTTGTATATTTATATTGAACAGCTCACACTTTCAAAATCATTTCATATCCATTATCTCATTCGCTGGCACATCAAGGGCAGCGTCTTTATGTCTAATGATGACTCCCTTTCAGTGCTCTCATACCTGCTTTTATGCTGCCCTCCCGATTTCATTACCTGATTTTTACCTGGCTGAAGTAAACAGCAAAGGTATCATGACCTTCGTTTTAAGATGAGGAAAGTGAGACTCAGAGGCTGACTTACTCAGATCAGAGTCCAGCAAGGATTGAACCTGTTTCCTGTTCCCTAGTCAACTGCTTGCCTTCCATCCTGTGCCACCTTCATGCAGATTCCTGACCCGCACACTCCAAGGACTTGGCCAAGGATTGTCGTATTTTTTGTTCCCACCTCAGTCTTACGAGCGGAACAAGCATCTATTTGTGGTGGAGGTTTCAGAGGAGAAGAGGCAGGAGGAAATCATATCCTCTTCTGCAAAAGACTATGGGAGTCAGGGCTTTGGATTCACATCCTCACCACTCCACACACAGTGTTGGGTGAGGCATTTATCCTCTCTGAGCATCTGTGTCTTCGCTTGTAGCTATAGACTGTGATGACCACATCCAGTTCAAAGTGCTCTTGGTGAGGATCTGAATGCAATCAGAAAATGAACCCCACCGTTTAAAATACATCCCCCAGTTTTTGAAGCAATGGAATACAAATCACAAAGTATATTGTATAGGAAATCTCTGAAGCATGAACTACACATGGTCAAAGGATGCATTATTTAAAGTTCAAATTCAATAATCATTAATTAAATATAAATGAAAGCAATTACTAGATCTCAATTTATGCTAACCAGATTGCCAATAACTTTACAAAAATGTAAAAGTGCATTTCGAAACTTTTTGTTGGAAGTGCAAATTTCAGGAAAGAATTGGGACAATCTTTGTACCTATAAATGAGCATGCCTTTTAACCAAGTAATTTTGTTTCTTTGGAATTATGCTAAGAAAATAGAGATGTGTAAAGACATGGACGGAAAGCTTATTTGCAGTGCTTTCTTATAACCACGACAGTACAAAATTTTAAGCAACATAAATGTCTCAAAAAAGAGGTTTAGTTAAATATTATATTATTGACATACATACATATCAATTAAGAAAAATAAAGATCTATCTAAATATATCTAGATAAATAGGTGGATAAACTGATAAGTAGATAGAAAGATGATAGATAATAGATTGATAGGTAGATAAATAGATAATAGGTAGGTAGATAGATAATAAGAAGATAGATACATGATAGATGGATGATAGGTAATAGATGGATGATAGACAGATAATAGATAGATATGATGGATGGGTAGATAGATAGATAGATAGATAGATGATAGATAGATATGGAAAATTATACCACCACCACAAACAACAGCATGGACCATCAGGTTGTCTTCTAACCTGTGCCCCCATGGCATGACTGTCCCCCAGTGCATCCTCTGGCTGAGTCACCCAGTCTAAGACCTTTTCCAGAAGCTGCACCCAATAAGTCCACTTATATTCCTGTGGCCAGCTCTCAGCCCCAAACCTAGCTGTAATGGAGGCTGGGAAATGAAGTCTTATCAGCTCAGCACAGCTCCCTTCTCACCAAATAACTTTAATCTCAGTTACAAAGGTGGAAGAGGAGAAGGGAAATTGTGGGAACAGCCAGCAGGCTCTGGCCACTCCTCTTTTCTCTGTTCTCCTGGACAATCAACGTTTTCTCCACTATAGAGACCACCCTTTGTTGTGATGTTCCAGGTTTCTGAGGAGTTGCATTTAAATCAATCATTTTGTTAATCAAATTAGGCTTTCCAGATACCCAAAAGGCTTTAATGAATAAGGGTATTCGGCCAACTATCTTCTAATTCAAATTCGCAAATTGAAATCCACAAGCACATTCCCCATAGCCCATTGTTTCTATGATGAGTTTTAGTCACACTGCCATTATTAATTTTTTCCAGTAATAAAAGCACATTTTGGATCACTTTGTTAATCTTTGTGGCAGATTCTTCTGGTGCCCTCTTCTGAGTACATAGCAGATTGATTTCTCCATTTTCCCTACACTCACTGGAGCCCTATCATTAGTTCTCACCAATGGGATGTGAGCAGAGGTCATGTGTGACACCTTTGGGCTCAAGTAATTAAGAGCAGGTCTGACCTTTCCATATTCTCTCTCTCCCATCCATTGGCTGATTGTAAAAGAGGGTGAGTCCTGGGCTTCCCTGGTGGCGCAGTGGTTGAGAGTCCGCCTGCCGATGCAGGGGACGCAGGTTCATGCCCCAGTCCGGGAAGATCCCACATGCCGTGGAGCGGCTGGGCCTGTGAGCTGTGGCCGCTGAGCCTGCACGTCCAGCGCCCGCGCAAAGCGGGAGGGGCCAAACGGGGGGAGGCCCCCCCCCCCCCAAAAAAAAAAAAAAAAAAAAAAAAATTCCCTAATTTGTAAAACTGGTCTTCATTCTCCACTTTTCCACGTCTGCCTTTCCCCACCTTGCCTCTTTCAAAAGCCAGGGATGCCCAGACATTTCTAGTTTTCTAAAAGAAGTTTTGCTTGAATACAGACCCAGAATCCTTCATTTCATTTTGCTCTGTGTGGTCATACAGAACTGAAATTTTGGGATCAGTGAGTTAGCAGTGGGTCGCCTGTGCTGAGGTTATAAATATCTCCCACCTGGGTCCCCTATGAGACCTCCACGGAGGGTTCTCTTGATGCATAAAAAAGCAATTCAGTTTTAATTGTTCTTAGAAATGGTTTTTCTGGTGTATCAGTTTAGAACAAGCTTGTTTATCAAAACCCACTGATCCAAATAATTCACAATCCAACTAAAATTACTTTTGGAAATAATAATGAGATTTTAAAAGAAGAGGTTTAGATGTAAAACACCCATGGGACTGTGATATAAAGCTTATAAACAGTGCCTTTTACTTCATGGGCAGCATCTCTTGGGGTAGAACAAGTGTTTTTGGAGATTATCAGGCTGCTAGCTTATATCCTTTCTATTTCTTAGTTTGCCTGTTCAATTAAAATCTAAAAATCACTCTTGCTACGCCTTCCTTCCTTTTTTTCTCTTTTCTTCATCATTCCCTTCTTTCTTCAGTATTTTCTCATGTTTTAAAAGCCAGAGAGACCAAGATAAACACGTGGTCCTGACTTTCTGGAATCATGTAACTATTTTGCAGGTGACACACAAAAATGGATATGGCTTTAAAAAAGGAGGATTTTTAGCTCAGGTCCTGGAACGTCTGTTGGCAATTTGGATTGCAGGCACAGCTATATCCAGGGGCTAATGAGACATGGTTTCTCTTGTTCTACCTCCCAGCTCTTCCTTCTGCTGTGTTGGCTCCATTGTCACACAGACTCCTCCAGCATGTGGTAACCTGGGCTGTATGCAGATCCAGAATGACCTCTCTCCAGGCTTATGTCCAGTGGAAAAGAAGCTATTTTTTCTTCGCTTTCACCAGCACCCATCAAATTCTGGGTTTCACTCTGATTGCAGTATGGGTCCGGCCTTCCCGGGCTTAGCCCCTCTTAGGTCTTGAGGTGGTGGTGTCTGTCCATAGACTGGGTATGGGAATTAGTTGCAAATCATCTGGGAAGATGTGCTATCAATTAATCAGTGTTCATTACATGTGGGCCATTTAGAAAGATGGTACAGGAAGGGTAGTAAGAAATGGAGGGCTTCCCTGGTGGCGCAGTGGTTGAGAATCTGCCTGCTAATGCAGGGGACACGGGTTCGAGCCCTGGTCTGGGAGGATCCCACATGCCGTGGAGCAACTAGGCCCGTGAGCCGCAACTACTGAGCCTGTGCATCTGGAGCCTGCGCTCTGCAACAAAAGAGGCCGTGATAGTGAGAGGCCCACGCACCGCGATGAAGAGTGGCCCCCGCTTGCCACAACTAGAGAAAGCCCTGGCACAGAAACGAAGACCCAACACAGCAATAATAAATTAATTAATTAATAAACTCCTACCCCCAACATCTTCTTAAAAAAAAAAAAAAAGAAATGGAAACTGACCTTGAGTGTTAGATTCTGACAGGGTGGATGACCAAGGTCAACTTTTGCAGATCTGCAACTAATCAGGGCAGAGTTTTAGGGCGATGGGGTTGGGGAAATGAAAAGCTTAGGGAGCCTCAGTCAGGACTCCCTAAAAGCTACGAAGACCTCAGCTTGAACAGTCAGAACGTCCTCACTTCCAGTTCTAAAGAGAATGGAAGAATCAAGAAGCCATTCATCGAATGGCTCCCAGTCTGCTGTCTCCTGAGACATGTATGCTTGTGTTCACTGCAGTAAATTGTAAATGCTTTCAGATTTATGCATCGGAGGGCTTATTGCCCCCAAGTTGCCCATGCTGTCCTCTATGGGGTTTCTAGGTCATGTGTTTATCTCTGATCCAATTATGGCGATCACTAGGAACCTTCAAGGAGATTCTGGGCACGCGTTGTCTTCCCATGGTTCACCCTAAAGCCTGAGTGGTGCCATATTGGAGCATGAATGGGGAGGAGAGCTGTTCTCTCTAAACCTACCCACAAGTCACAATCTGCAAAAGAGGCAATGGATTCTGGGTGTCCAAAACAAGAAGATATCAAATGATTGTAATAAAAAATTTTTAGATGTTATAAGGCAGGCAGGTGTGGCCTTTAGGATCAGGATAAGAGGGAACCAAGTCACTTTGCCATAAAGTGTTAGAGGGGCCTCCCAGATGGCGTGGGTTGAGGTGAGCCTGGATGGATGACTCAGGATGATCAAGTAGAGAGAAGTGAAGACGATTTGCGAGAAAGGGACTTCTCTCTCTCTCTCTCTCTTTTTTTTTTTTTTGGTTGCGCTGTGTGGCATGCGGGATCTTAGTTCCCTGACCAGGAATGGAACCCATGCCCCCTGCAGTGGAAGTGCAGAGTCTTAACCACTGGACTGCCAGGGAAGTTCCTCTCTTTTTTTTTTTGCGGTACGCGGGCCTCTCACTGATGCGACCCCTCCCGTTGCGGAGCACAGGCTCCGGACGCGCAGGCTCAGCGGCCCTGACTCACGGGCCCAGCCGCTCCGCGGCACGTGGGATCCTCCCGGACCGGGACACGAACCCGTGTCCCCTGCATCGGCAGGCGGACTCTCAACCACTGCGCCACCAGGGAAGCCCCCTGTCTCTTTTTTTAATACTTATTTTCCCCCTTCATTCCTGCCTTCTTTGGAGTTACATGTTCAGTTTTTTTCCCCCAGTTTTTCCATTCACTTATAGGAAGTTTAACAATTTATTTCTGGACTTCCCTAGTGGCACAGTGGTTAAGAATCCACCTGTCAATGCAGGGGACACGGGTTCGAGCCCTGGTCTGGGAAGATCCCATGTGCAGCGGAGCAACTAGCCCCGTGTGCCACAACTACTGAGTCTCTGCTCTAGAGCCCGCGAGCCACAACTACTGCAGCCCACGTGCTGCAACTACTGAAGCCCGCGCGCCTAGAGCCCATGCTCCGCAACAAGAGAAGCCACCACAATGAGAAGCCAGTGCTCCACAATGAAGAGTAGCCCCCGCTCGCTGCAAGTAGAGAAAGCCCGCGCGCAGCAACGAAGACCCAACGCAGCCAAAAATAAATAAATTTATTAAAAGAAAAAAACCAGTTTATTTCTATCCTTCAAATGGCAGCGGTTTTACTTTGTTGTGTCTCGTTGTTTATACGGCTTATGAACATAACTTAGCGTCCTTCCAAGAAGCGTCATTTCCTTCTCACTGAGGATCTTTTTGCTGTTGTCTTCTGTTTTCTTCAATGCCGGAGCCTTGTAGCTTGAAGAAGTTTTCTGCTTGTTAATTCGTTCGTGCCCATTCTGCTTCTTGATCACCCCAGCTGTGCCCAGGCCAGGCTCTGCCACAGGGCAGCACCGTCGTTCAGGAAAGATTTCCGTGACACTACCACAAACTACTGGCTTCAGAAATACTTTCGAAAAGTCCTCTGCGTAGAGACTTCCTTTGAAACAAACAATTCAGTTTATGACTTTAAATCAACTGTGGAAAACATCAAAACAAGCCGTAGAAATATTCCTTTTAGCGGCTACATTTTCTTGCAGTGCAGCAGAGAATAATTTCACTACTTTGCCTGTCTTTACATCTCATCATTCCTAGTAAAGAGATTTCTTTGAAGCTTTTGCTGCATTTATATGCAGAATCAAGAACAGTTTTCTCATTCCTAATATGGCATGATTCTTCATGACTGTATCATCAACTCTTTTGGGATCCACATGACTGTTGGTCTTTGTGCAATTAATTTTATATCTTGATATGAAACCATATTTTTTTAAGATAGTTTTGAAGTTGATTTTGTTGAAGAGTCCAGGTTATGAGCTCACACCCATGGCTTGATGACTCAGTTTTCTGATTCACTTTTTCATCTTTGAGTCAACTGTGTTCTGACAGACCTTCAATTACCTTAGTGGAGATTCCACCCGAGAAGGGAAAGAGATTAAGAGAGACAGATAAGTTCGTCTGACCCATACAGGGCTTTTCTGGGAGACTGTTCACATTAAACCCTAATCAACAATAGGAAACATCTTTTATATGATCATGTATGTGAATAGAGCCTTCTTAGTTGAGCAGTGCACAACCTGTACAACTGTTTATGTACAGTTACAGCACCTCAACTTCAGACCCTTCCTCATCATGCTCTTATTATTTCCTCAGTGATAAGGTGCTTGGGCATTAAATTCATAAGCAGTTACTGAGAACCTGCTTTGCGGTCATCTCTGTGTTGGAACCTAGTGACACAGCCATGAATACAATATCGCCTCTGACTTTAAAGATTCCCAATCTGTTGGGAAAGGTGGACTAGTCAACAGAAATTTTCTATGTATTATGGTAACAGAATGTTTTATTGGGAGCTTGGAGTAAGGTACCCACCCAGAACGGGTAGATAACAGATCCCCCGGTGAATTTTGAGACAGGCCACCATGTAGACATCTCAAAGTCACTTACTGATGACCAGTGAGATGACTCTCCCTTGTTGGAAGTGGTAATGGGCCAGCATGGGGTGATGGAGGAGAGGTGGGGAAGGTTCATTTGGACAAAGCTGAACTGTAACCCTAACCCTAACCCCAGCCCTAACCTGACCTGGTGAGAGCATCTTGACTAGGCCACTTGCAGAGCTGGAGGTGTATTCCCTGTGGGGAGGCACGCATAGTGGACAGGGGTCCTACCCACTGAGAAAGCTAAAGCAGCCTTTGGTGGCAGCACAGAGAGCTGTCCCTGGGGAAGCAGAGGACAGAGGGTGCCTCTCTCTGATGGGGGCTAAAGTTGTGCAAGTCCTGGGACCCATAAGAGATCACACATACAGGTAGGGATACTAGCCTGGGAATATTTCATACGAGACCCTGCCCAAGGGGGCAGCATGCCCAGGTGAGAGGAGCCCATTATTCTTCCTGGGACAGAGCTGAGTGGGGTTAGGTTGGAAGCGATCAGCAGATAAAAGGCCTTATCTGGTCCGGGGGTACACGGCCATCTCCCACTGGACCGAAGGAGTAAGGGGCTGACTTACCTGCCTCACCTCTCAGAGTCATTCTGGTTAGCAAGCTGGGGCAGGAGGGGTTTGCTTAGTGGCTCTGTGTTTTGTAGAGCCCCGGAGAGACCTGGTTTGTTGTTTATTTCTTTTTAGGGTCTCCATGAAATAAACTGGGTTTCTTCTTGGATTGCCTCACATTTGGCATTTGCTTTAGTTTCCAAACTGTGTCCCTCTGAAACCCCTTCTGTCCCTTCTGTCCTTATATATTATATTTGGCCCCAAAAGAAAAATAAGATTAACGTATTTTCCCCTTAATCTTCATTAGGGGAGAAAGTGAAAATCCTGATTCCCTAAAGTCTTCACATTTTTGTTTGAATGATTTCAATTATGTAGGTGATCTGAAAACAGCACCAAACATGTGAATGTCTAAATGACAATTTGATTCACTGGTAGTTTCAAGCCTCTTCTTTCAGCTTGTCAGATTTCTTAGATTTTAGTGCCTACTTATCAGTATAAAGTAAAAACAGAAGAAAAAGAAAAGAGAAACAGAAATAACAAAAATTCAAGCCATGAATAAAAAGGAAAAAAAAGGAAAAGAAGGAGGAAAAACAGAGCTAGCAAGGAAATAAACTCGGGTGCACTTATTAATTTTCTGCCTAGGCTTGCTAGAGTGTGTTCTCTATACACTCCAGTCTGCTAAATGGACAGGCAAATCCATGTCCAGCAAGCTACTCACGTGACTTTGCTCCCTGGAGGCTGCAGAACAGAGGCAAGGGGTAACTGCCTGTACAGATTGCATTTTCCACCTAAAGCTCAGTTGGCTGGATGAACTTCTGTGTCAAATAACAATTAATCCCGAAGTCTTCAGTTGCTAACACTGCACAATGATGAATGACCCCATGTTAAATAGCAAATATTTGCATGGTCTGTAGAGATTCATCTTAACAGGGAAATAAGATCACATTTGAATATGGAAACTGTCCAGGGAATAAACTGCTCATTTCACTTGAACAATTCAAATGATTAATTCTCTTGGCATCTTTTAAAGATTTTATTTCACTGTTATTACCATATTAGTGTACTCAATCCATACAGATTTATACATTCCATATAAGATGGTGGATTTGGGTATATTTCATAAGTTTAATACTCCATTATTTCAATTCTTTACAGGATTATTGGCTTTTTATTGACAAGATTAAAAGCGAAACATCAAAGGCGATGTATATATTTCTCCCTTATTTCCTCCCACACTCCCCTGCCGCTCCTTTCTTACCGAACACTTAGGTATTTGGTTTTTTTCCATGAAAAAAGTAGAAGTAGATGAGAGAGGGTCTAAGGAACCCTGATTACCGTTTTTTATGACTAGTTGACCTTGTGTACTCTAAACCAGCTCTCACCTTTAATTTCTATTTCGGTATTTGAATTTTGGAAAGTCACACACTTTCTCACTCCATCTACTTTACCCTTTGAATACAGCCATGATCTGAGATTTATTTTCATAAGAGTCACCTTTTTTCCTCTACTTGACTTATTTTTGCAGTGACTGCTTTCTGCTTCCCTGGATAACAGAGAAGCTAATGCAATCTCACAGAGTTATGACTAATTGGTACCAATCTGGAGGATGAGGGTGAATGTGACATGAGCCACCCCCCAGAATGCGGTTAGCCGTGTGTCTGTGATGTCAGGCACCTGGGGTTTTAAACATCGTCATCCTGGGATTGGTAATACGTCGACCAGTCATCTGAATACTGTGCTGACATCTGTGCATTTCGTATGCGTGTCTGGAGCATTACAGAGACAGATCTTAGTCCTACTCACATTTCTGGGTCAGGGTAGTTAGCAATGAATGTTTCAGGAAGTTCAACGATATTTTACACATTGCAACAGTGGGCTTCTGCCTACCTTATAGCTATGTGTAGTTTATCATTTTAGAACTCTTTTCTGGATAGCAGTGTTGGCACTTAGCTTACCCCAGCCTGAAGGTCTATCCCCAGGTTGCCCTGCAGGAATGCTTCTGCTTTTAAAAAGAAGTTTAGTGATTTTAATTCCTAAAGGGAATATGCCTGACTGCCATCTGTTTAATTAAGTTTCCAATTCTTCTTCAGTTATAAACCTATTCCTGGAAACAAGTCCTCAGTCCCTAGGATTTGTTTTCTATTTATACGCTTTCTCTGAAATGCCATTATACCCTTTCAGTCGTCTGCAGCACTGGGGCAGGGTGTGTGCGGGCTGCCTTCACATGTATGTTCCTCTGGTCTCAGTGTGCAGGTTTGTGCTTACAGAGCAAACATGGGGCTGTGGAAGGGTCTTCCAACCCTCAGCTCAATCTTCCCGTCCTTGATGTGGTGAATCAGTGGACACGATGGTATATCAGAGCCACTGGCCAAGTTGGATGGGCAATAAAAAGTGTTCTAGGTAAAATAGCCGTCGACCTGGCATGCCGTGATGACAAAAAGAACTAGACTGTTGTTGGATAATGATGAGAAATCTCCTGTTCCCAGTAACGTTAAAGCTGAGTGATTCTACCAGTGAACTTATTTACGAAACAGAAACACTCACAGACATAGAGGACAAACTTATGGTGACCAAAGGGGAAAGGGGTGATGGAGATAAATTAGGAGTTTGGTATTAGCAGATACACACTACTACATATAAAATAGATAAACAACAAAGTTCTACTGTAGAGCACAGGGAACTATATTCCATATCCTGTAATAAACCATCATGGAAAAGAATATGTATATATATGTATAACTGAATCACTTTGCTGTACACCAGAAACTAACACAACATTATAAATCAACTATACTTTAATCAAAAACTGAGTGATTCTATACATATTATAACAAAAGTGAATGCCTTTAAATATTAATCATGTTTCCTGGAGAGCCAACCGACTTAAAAGCATTCCACTTCCTTGCCGTCTTAATGGAGGGAGGATTTAAGCTAAATTCAGGTCCAGGACTGAGGGTCACCCCATGGGCACTGGTTATTGCTGTGACCCATGCAGAAAACACTGAGTGTCACTGGAGCCATTGGTCTAAGCCAGCTTGTTGCCTTATAAATGACCCAAAGGACGAGCTCTTTGGAATTTCACCTTTGATGTTTATGGTGTTGCTGCCATCCACTGTCTGCTGTCACTTCTCCTTGCTCCTCCTTGTTTTTTCCCCATATCAGGTCCTATACTGACTGTCTAATTTATAAACCACTTTTGCCTAGGAAACCACACGACCTCTATCTAGACTGTAAGCTCCCCAAGGAAGAATCTGTGTCCAGCTTGTTCATCCAGCAACCAGTTAGTACAGCACCAGGGCATTTTTAATTAATCAATACATGTTTGTTGAATGAATAGCCCAATGTGTCCCAACTGTGTGTGAAGTAAGAATACGTGGGTCTCAAGAATTCAAAGGAGTGACCTTTGTTCAAAGTTCAAGGGTTCAAGACACAGATTTCTTTTAAGAGGTTTTAAAAATGCTTCTTGATTTTTAGCTCTTTCTGGGGGGCGGGGGATGTGATATTGCACACCATGGGTACCACAACCTTGCTGCACCCTTCTCCTTTCCACATCTCTTGGGAAATTATTTTTCCCTCTCCATCTATGCAATTCAATACACATCTTCCGCGTCAATATCCCCAGACAACAATTACATTTTCTATGTGTGTTGTTTTGTATTCAGACTAGGGAGAAACCCTTACAGAAAAATAATCACCCAAGCTTCATGGTTTTTTTTCCTACACAAAACATGACCTTCGTAACCATTCTCATATTTTAAAGTTTCAAGTATTTTAGTGTCTTATTTGCTGCTAGCTACATCAATTCAAATTTCTCCAAATCAACGGAACCCTCTTGCTTTCTTGCCAGTAATTGTCTGAAAAATTTGAAACTGATAACAACATCAGACCCTGAGTTAAGACTTTCTTGTGTTCTCTTTCAGAATGTCCATTTTCAGCACAAATGTTTTCTGCTAAAAACAAGGCCCTAGAGATAATGGGAAAGTTGCAGACTTGAAAATTGGCATGAAATCCAGCCAGGGTTGCTTTGACACATTGGGCTGAGAGTCTGCTGGGAAAAAAATGGACATTATTTTGCTGAATAGGTTCAGGTTCTGTACTAAAAGATATAAACCTGGAAAACGTTTATTTTTTCCAGAGCTGTTCTTTTTTTTTTTTTTTTTGAGGTACGCGGGCCTCTCACTGTTGTGGCCTCTCCCGTTGCGGAGCACAGGCTCCGGACGCGCAGGCTCAGCGGCCATGGCTCACGGGCCCAGCCGCTCCGCGGCATGTGGGATCTTCCCGGACCGGGGCACGAACCCATGTCGCCCGCATCGGCAGGCGGACTCCCAACCACTGCACCACCAGGGAAGCCCCAGAGCTGTTCTTTTAACCACAAATAGAGACACTTTTCAGCAAGTCCTTTCTTGGGGATGGGGCTGAGGAGCAAAATCCTGGATGGGATAACGTTCAAAATTCGAGAAAGCCATAAATTAAGCCACTTAACATTGCTGCCAGTGGTTGATGCCAAACAAATGAAATCACACGAAAGGGTGGAAGAAAAATGGACAGTCAAGATATTCAATTATCTTAAAATCATGTGCTGTCATCAAACGAAAATATCTACCATGTGTCCCTAATTCACATTTTCAAATGTCATGGTTATCTTGTGAAGAGCATATATACAAAAAAAAATCTCTATGTGTTGAAGGAATTATTTTGGGAAATGTATATATTTAAAATGTACCACGGTTTCTTAAACCATCGATTGCCATTTCTTCATTGAAACATTACCATATTTTCTATCTTTAAATTATTGAAAACATTACTGCATCTTCAAAATGGGGTTGTCCAGACCTCTCTAGACCCTGATATAGAACACAGCTGCTCACTGTGATATAATCTATGTGTGTAGACGATGTGGATGTCATGCTAGGAGAAGGTCACCATGAGGATGGGTGTATCCAGTTGCCAGCAACAACTTGACCAATCAACAAGCAGGGTGGGCCCATGTTCATAGCAGCACTATGTACAAAAGCCAAGATATGGAAACAACCTAAATGTCCACTGACAGATGAATGGATAAAGAAGATGTGGTACATATATACAATGGAATATTACTCAGCCATATAAAAGAAGGAAATAATGCCATTTGCAGCAACACGGATGGACCTAGAGATTATCATACTAAGTGAAGTAAGTCAGACAAAGAAAGACAAATACCATATGACATCACGTATATGTGGAATCTAAAAAAAATGATACAAATGAACTTATCTACTAAACAGACTCACAGACATAGACGGCAGACTTGTGGTTGCCAAGGGGGAGAGGGGTGGGGGAGGGGTAGATTGGAAGTTTGGGATTAGCAGATGCAAACTATTATGTATAGAATGGATAAACGAGGTCCTACTGTATATAGCATAGGGAAGTATACTCAACATCCTGTGATAAACCACAATGGAAAAGAATATGAAAAGGACTATATATGTATAACTGAGTCACTTTGCTGTACAGAAGAAATTAAACACAACATTGTAAATCAACTATATTTCAATAAATTTTTTTTAAAAAGGAAGCAGCACAGTGGTCAGGGTTCTGTTCTTCCGGCTCAGCAGGGAACTAAGGACACCTTCCCTCCAAGCACACCATGGAGCACAGCTGGGCAGCCCCTGTGTCCATCAGGCTCAGAGATGCCTGCTGGACCTCGATCCATAGACACAGGCAACCCTGGTCAGAGTCCATTGGTGCCTGTACCACATTCACTTATTGATTCCTGAAATATCTCTCACACAGAAATCAACATATGTTGTGAATTCCATTTGCATTAGGAAGAAGACTTTGCCTATCTTGGAAATGTGGACCATTTCCAATGAATAGAGTATTGACCACAGAAGCTTTTCAGTGTAAAGTTTTAGACTGGTTGAGGCTGAACAGGTTGGCAAGTGACTAGTGAGTATTGGTAACACTCTTCTTGTTTTTTAAAGAATATTATTTCTAAGGTCTGAAGAATTAATTGGGAGTTGATCCAGTGGCTTCTGAACATGAAATGTCTAAAAGTGTAGAGTTGTTTGATCTAGATTTTGCCACTTTAAAGCATTTTCGGGCTGTTTCTATCTAGCTCTCAATGTCTCTAGAGAGAAACTATCCTAGCCATCACATCCCATCCTCCAAAGAGGAATATATTGGTTTTATGATCACATTTTTAATGAGGAAGAACTTGTTATATGGTCTCTGAGGCTTAAATGAGTTGTTTCCTTTGAGTTCACAAAATAGTCAAATATTTTTAAAGGTATTTTTCACATATTTTCAAGGAGGTTAAGTGCTCCAAGGGGGATAACATACATATGTGGTCTCTGTCAACATTGAACAGGTCCCTGGATTGCTACTTCCCATGCCCAGGCTCAATAAATAATTTCTTGGGTTAGAAAGAAAGAATGAAGTCAATACAGCCCTATTTATTCCAAAGCCACAGCAGTAATTCATGGTGCTAAAAATTCCCAGAGCTTTCAATTTACCTATCTGAACACCTGAAATAAATTACAATTTTTGACAAAAAATGTTACTCTGGGTCACATACCACCAACAACCATAAAGCTGAAACTAACATCTTTTTGCTGAAATAAGCAATGGGAATTCTCCTTGTAGCTTCCTGTTACTCAGACATGTTTTAATTTTTTTCCTCTAAAAGTTTTTATTTCCCCTGGAGTATTTTTATCTATTTATTTTTATAAATTTATTTATTTATTCATTTATTTAATTTTTGGCTGCGTTGGGTCTTTGTTGCTGCGCACAGGCTTTCTCTAGTTGCGGTGAGCGGGGGCTACTTTTCGTTGCAGTGCGTGGGCTTCTCATTGCGGTGGCTTCTCTTGTTGTGGAGCATGGGCTCTAGGCACGCGGGCTTCAGCAGTTGTGGCTCGCGGGCTCAGTAGTTGTGGCTCGTGGGCTCTAGAGCACAGGCTCAGTAGCTGTGGCTCATGGGCTCAGTTGCTCTGCGGCATGTGGGATCTTCCCGGACCAGGGCTCGAACCCGTGCCTCCTGCATTGGCAGGAGGATTCTTAGCCACTGCACCACCAGGGAAGCCCCCTCCCCTAGAGTATTTTTAAAAGAGCGGCTGGCAATGGCCTGTCCTTGGAGAATACCTACCCTCCCCCCTTTATTTCTGATAGAAGTGTGTGTGTGTGTGTGTGTGTGTGTGTGTGTGTGTGTGTTTGCATGTGTGAGTGGTCAGCAAATGTTGCCATTTTACAGAATCAAATACCTGTCACGTTATGAATTGTGGATCATTTGCAAGAAGCGATACAAAATTAGCTTCTGGGCCTGTTTCCAAAGTTGGAGTGAATTTATGACAAACTGGATATTGATGAACGGTTTCTAAAACCTGTTGAATTTGTCAGCCTAGCCTGTGAATGAGGATTTGTTAGGTCAAATGAATGAAATGCTAATGAAATAGATTGTTTCTTTATGAAAAACGAAAATGCATGAGATCTGGCCATTGTTAATTCTAGATTTGAAATCTCAACTTCATGGGTACTTTTTTTTTTTCAAATTGTGAGATGTGTTTAAGCTCTCATGCCAAGAAGCCCACCAAACCCTGAAGTTAAAAGAGCTACGAAAAATGACAAACATCAAATTCAGGATGGTGAGGCACAGACAAAGCTTATTCAAGTGGCTGTATTTGTATCGTTTTATTTCTGAGTCACTATGGAAAGTCGCTACGTTATTCTGACACTTCTAATAGAATATTATAAAGGGATGCTTCAGGGTTCAACAAAGCAATG
This sequence comes from Monodon monoceros, assembly GCF_005190385.1. Classification (NCBI taxonomy): domain Eukaryota; kingdom Metazoa; phylum Chordata; class Mammalia; order Artiodactyla; family Monodontidae; genus Monodon; species Monodon monoceros. The sequence goes on along the minus strand of NW_021703765.1, from coordinate 82,992,164 downwards.
GGGACGTGAGAACCCCAACTTTCCAAAGAGAGATGCTAGACCATCTTTGTAAAGATGGCGCCTACAAATCTTGAGGGTGCACAAAGAGTGACAGTCCAGGAAGCCAAACATTAGAGGGGATTCGTCTGGAGAACATCCTCTGTTGTAACCCCTGCTCCTCCCTGCGCGACCAGCAGGGGGCACCTGCCTTTCACCTTAAACTGGGAGTCAGATGGATTTTTGCCTCAATTTGCCCTCCCTCAAAATCAAACCTTGAAACAAGTATTCCAATACAAGTAATTTATGTGGGAGGTGTTCCCAGGAAACATCGGTGGAGAGAGGAGTGACTCAGGGAAGGGAAAGAAGACAAGCAGGGATGCTTTAATAATTTCTTTTTTAAAAACTGAGATAAAATCACCATTTCATAGGATTCACCTTTTGAAGTGGACCATTCCATGTGTTTAGTATATACCTAAGGTTGAAACCATCACCAGTATGTAATTCCAGAACATTTTCATCACCCTGCAAAAGGAACCTCACACCCATTAGCAGTCCCTCTCCTCTTCCTCACCCCCTCTGGAAACCACTCGTCGGTTTTCTGTGTCTCTGGATTTGCCGATTGTGGTCATTTCATATGCATGTAATCACATAACATGTGGCCTTTTCTGACTGGCATCTTTCACGTAGCATCATGTTTTTAAGATCCATTCATGTTATAATATGTATCACTATTTCATTCCTTTTTATGACTGTCTACAATTCCATTGCGGGGATACAAACCTTACGTTTATTTTTCAGTTAATGGACATTTGGGTTATTTCCACATTTTGACAATTATGAATAATTCTGCCATGAACATTTATGCACAAGTTTTAGTGGACATCCATTTTAAAATATCTTGGGTAATTACTTAGGGGTGGAATTTCTGGATAATAGGATAACTATGTTTAACTTTTTAAAAATTTAAATATAGTTTAAAAAACAAAAAATAAATATAGTTGATGTACAATATTGTGTGAGTCTCAGGTATACAGCAGTGATTCCGTTACATATATATTTTTTTCAGACTCTTTTCCATTATAATTTATTGCAAGATATTAAATATAGTGCCCTGTGCTACACAGTAGGTCCTTGTTGCTTATCTCTTTTATGTACAGTAGTTTGTATGTAAACCAAAATCTGTGCTGCACCTACCACCGAACTCTCCTGCTGATCTCTGCACCCCACGAGGCTTTAATCATGATGGGCTTATGACAAAAACCCTAATGAAAGCGACAGCTTAAAACATGTCTCAAATGTCAACAAAAATAACTCCTTCCTCTGTAGGTACAAGTAGATGACACATCACCTGGGAGCAAAGGTGTACTTTTCTCTTCCACATGGTACAGTTGAGGCACAAATCCCCAAACAGCTCACTGTTTTGGTGTCACTGTAAACACAAGGTTTCTGGAAGATTCAGCTTAGAGAAAAACCAACCTTCACTGAAAATAGAGAGACATCGATAAAATCGCAAGTGGCTGTTTTAATATTCCATATAGTCCAACATTTCTCTCTAATCCCTTATAAAAATGTGTTGGAGGAGGGGACACCCAAAAGATACAGGAAAAGCGTGGTGTCTATAGGCTATCTTAAAACACACATTAACATCTGAAAATTCAACACTGGAGAATTTTTCCAATGTCCTCAACCTGATACCTGCCTTTCCACAGAGAGTGTATTTTATGATGGAACTACCTACAACACACAGTAACAGAGTCAGTTATGCACCAAAGTGGGCTCAATTTATTAAAAATGTATTTAGAATACTGTTCAAAATTGACTTGCTGTAATCCAATGATGAAGTCCCTTAGAATAAAATTTTATTTACTCCTTTGTATTCTAATTAAAGAAAACTTGAATTCCCAGCATCTTAGTCTCAGTCTTCTCAAAGCTATTGATTTGAGAATGGATTCCAACAAAGTACTAAAGGTAGAATTCAGTACCATTATTGGAAATTTTACGGAAAAAGAGTATCATCAATCATGTACCTAATATCTTCTCAACTATTATAGTATATATATATGTATATATATATATACACATACATATCCAAATTAGGATATGTATGATCAAATATATGTTATTAACAATTTGGATATGTATGGTCAAAATTTTATATATATATACATATATCTGTATATATATAATATGTAATATATATTATAATAGTTGAGAAAATACTCTTTTTCACTTTAGGGTTAAGTGTTAAGGGCCAAGTGTCAAGTCCAGACCTCTTTTCAGGAAAATTAGTGGTATTCTGGGTATCCCTTCTTGGTATTTAATTTAGCTGTTTACTTGACCCTATAGGCAGACATTCATTCCTGGGCTAGAATTGTTTGCTGATTTCATTCCATAAAAGGCCATCAGAAGCATCTTTTAAAATAAAAAGGACCAGGAAACTTTCAATGTGAGTAATCAAATCTTATCAGAAGTCTCCGTATCAGTGTCTCACCCATGCCCCAGAAGGCCCAATTGAACATTCATGAACAGCTGTGCAAAAAGGTTCAGAGATTTGTTTGCAGGCAACATGTGGGATTTTCTCCCACTAGGCTCTGTGTGTCTCCATACGAGACCAAACACCTGGGCAACTGCCAAGCCCAGCCATTCTAGAAATCTTCCTCTCGCTCGCTTAAAAAAAATAGTAATGATCCAACCTATAGCAGACATACCATCTAATTCAGAGCCTGGGCTGCCAGGATGACACAGGGTATATATTAGTACAGAGAGGCAGTAGGTGTGTTTTTCAGCTTTATGTTTGCAGAAAGGAAACCCACTTTTATTCTCATCTATGAGAGTAAAGAAAGGGTGTGCCACACCCCAACTTGATTGGAACCAAATGTGTATGGAAAGTATAGTCCCTATTCATGAACAAAGCAAGGGCATCACGGTAGGGAAAGTTGTCCGTGGACAGAGAAAAAATAAGTAACCTTGGTTCTCTCTACTTTTATTTTATCACATATGGCCCTTGGCCAAACTCTTCTGACATCTAAGTATCCATTCTCTAATTGCAAGGGGTGGGCAGTGATGCTGTCTGTCTGTGCAGGAGTCATTATGGGGAGGAATGAGAGGAAAACGTTGTTTATTACCTGTAATACTGGTGGACTCTGAGATCTTCGCTTGTTACTCATGAATTTAAAGCTCTTTTCAGCCCTGATGGATTGTCTCACCACCCTCTACATTAAATCATTTGCTTGTTAAGTGTGATATAAGGGCTCTCACAGGAAATTCGCCTTTGTTAGCTTTTAAAACTCTTCTCTTGCCCTGTCACCACCTTATCAAATGCCCTAGTTGGAAAATCTAACTTCCAGGTCTGATGTTTAACTCAACAGGTACCATTTTTGTTTTTCTTAAACATTAAAAAAAAATCAAAGTATAGTTAATTTACAATGTTGTGTTACTTTCAGGTATACAACAAAGTGATTCATTTATATATATCACTTTCAATATTCTTTTCCATTATAGGTTATTAGTGTACAAGATATTGAATATAATTCCCTGTGTTCTACAGTAGGTCCTTTTATCTCTCTTTTTTTTCTTTTATCTCTTTTATATATAGTTGTGTGTATCTGTTCATCCCAAACTCCTAATTTATCCCTCCCTCCCCACTATCCCCTTTGGTAACCCTAAGTTTGATTTCTATGTCTGTGAGTGACTTTCTGTTTTGTAAGTAAGTTCATTGGTATCATTTTTTTAGATTCCACATATAAGTGATATCAAGATATTTGTCTTTCTCTGTCTGCCTTACTTCACTTAGTATGATCATCTCTAGGTCCATCCACGTTGCTGCAAATGGCGTTATCAACGTGTATCTTTCTGATTGCCAGATTCTACAGCTTTCAAACAGTGATGATGATACTTTACCTCGTGTGTAGACTGGTGATCATTTCATACTTATCTGAGTCTCTGGAAACATTAAGCATTCTTTAAGAAATGTTCATGCGAGAGCACGTTCTCTTTTGCTGCTTATCTCTTAAGGATTGTCATTAACTAAATGCTTCAGTAAGATGCACCTTCACATCCTATTACAGCTGGTGGAGGGAGAGGAGATGATGAAAGTGGAAGCTATGTCCTCTCCTTTTAAAGCTATGACCCAGAAGATGTGTGCATTGCTTTCCATATCCAGAGGACCAGAATTTCATCACATGACTACATACAGCTGCAAGGGAGGTGGGTGAATGCAGTGTTTGTTCTGCACAGCCAGCTAAAATTGGGGATATTGTTAGTGAAAAAGAGAAGACCAAGGATGTGTGTATGATGGGGTGGCAACAAGCAGGCTACCCCAACAATACATCAGCGTTGAGAGCATAGGTGATTGCTGGGTAAATACACGCTGAATGAGATAAATTATTATTATTAATATTATTTCGTTACTATTATTATCTGATACTGGCAGACAATCTCTGGTGTTAAACAAACCAGGAATATTTTTCAAGCCACCCATTAGGACTGCTTACATCTACTATAAATCTGGATTTCACTGCACAAAAAGTTATTTTCTACATACTGAGAAAGCTACTATTTTCTATTTTCCGATGGTTAGCAGAAATAAAAGATAGTTTTCCAGCTCATGATAAATAGAAAGTAGGAAAATTCAGTGTGAGTTAATAAGATACAAATTTCAAAATAAGCCGTAGCCTCATTATTTTTTATACACTTTCAACACCACTGCTCTGTCACTGAGGAAGTGATAGGATTTCGGGAATGAGCTGAGTTCTACTGATTCTCATGATTAGAAATGCTTTCCTCAAACTGCAAAATTGCAAGAACGCATAAAGCTAAACATGGAAGATGGTGCCTAACAGAACAAATGGACCAGATGTGTGCTTCCTGGACTTATATTTAGAAATAAGACTCTTGTATCAATTCTCCCATCTTCAAAACAGACCCCTCTCCCCACCAAATAAAAAATTCCATGTTCTGTCATTGTTTGTATGCTCGTACACACTAGTCCTTTTCTCCTTTGAGCATAAGCGCAAAATTTAATTTGTGTGCCAAATTTAAATCTATTTCTATAAATTTAAGTAATATCACTGGAGTGAAAAACAGATATTTTAAAAGAGGACTTAACATGATTTAAACGCAGAAATAAATTATTATTTAGGAATTTTAGAATTTATTATATTTTTAGTATATTAATTTATTCTATTATATATGTAATATATATTATATATAATTGTTATATAATTAATTTAGGAATTATAGGAATTTTCTGACAAACATGTGACCCTATTTAAAATAAGAAAACAGAGTAACTGATTTGCTTAATCTAACTTACTTTGTAGTTTATCAGATTAATATTTTCCATAGACTACTTGTTTTCTTTTTTAAAAAATATGTATTTATGTATTTTTATTTTGGCTGCACTGGGTCTTAGTTGCTGCATGCAGGCTCTTTAGTTGCAGACTCTTAGCTGTGGCATGTGGGATCTAGTTCCCTGACCAGGGATCGAATGCTGGCCCCCTGCATTAGGAGCGCCCAGTCTTACCCACTGGGCCACCAGGGAAGTCACTACTTGCTTCTTAAAAGAAAGACAATCAAATAGTTTTCAGCTTAGGGTTGGGTTGACAAGGTTACCTTTCCGATGAGTTACCTAGGAACCTGATTTTCATCTATGAACAGCTGTGCAATTACATTGATAATATTACAGTCGGGGTTATTAACTGGTGTAGAAACACATCATTAACTGCTCAAAACATGCAGCCTTTGGCAAATATCAGGTAGAACGGCAGTCTCTCAGCTGTATGAATGCCATCGTAGCATTCCTTTTTTTTTTTTAGTATTTTATTTATTTTTTTTTAAATTTACTGTATTGAAGTATTGTTGATTTACAATGTCGTATTAATTTCTACGGTACCACCAAGTGATTCAGTTGTACTTGTATATACACATTCTTTTTCATATTCTTTTTTCATTGTGGTGTATCACAGGATATTGAATATAGTTCCCTGTGCTGTACAGTAGGACCTTGATGTTTATCCATTTTATATAATATATAATGGTTTGCATCTGCTCATCCTAAACTCCCAATCCTTCCCTCCCTCATCCGCCTCCCCCTTGGCAAGTACAGCTCTGTTCTCTACGTCTGTGCGTCTGTTTCTGTTTCATAGATAAGTTCCTTTGTGTCCTATTTTAGATTCCACGTGGAAGGGATATCACGTGAGAGCTGTCTTTCTCTGCCTGACTTCACTTAGTGTGGTCATCTCCAGGTCCCTCCGTGTCACTGCAGGTATGAACGCCATCATAGTATTCTAAACGGGAGTTGAGAAGTAGGAGGAGGAAGGCTCTTGTTCAGCCCTCCCTTGGGCCCGAGAGTCACCAGTCAATCACACCTGCTCTCAGAAGCCCTCTCATCACCTAGCCTTAGGACGAGTGGACCAGAATGTGCCCAGGAACTTGTCCTGACTGCCCGCCCTAGATGATTCCGCTCAGGTTGCCTGCTCTGCCTGTATGCTTCTTGGTGTGAAAGACGTAACATCTCCTAGATCGTTAGGACACTTAGTGAGAAAAGCATTGATGACAGAGTTCCTTTAACGGAAATCCTTTCTTGAATACAACAGTCACATATATCACCTTTGGAGAAGAAACTATTCATTGCTTTTACTCCCACCACTAACCTGCTGTTGCCATCTCGGTGTCCCGGCTTCCGGTGGGACGTGGTGGGTGAGGGATGATTACTGTGCTCGCTTCGGTGAGGACGGGCTGTGTTATGAATCTCACGTTTCCTTGGGAGAGGTCAACTGTGAGAAAGTAAGTAAAGAAATAAACCAGATGGTTTCAGAGAATAATATACATGGGAAAACAGTAACATGGGGTCATGTGATGGAAAGCGGCTGAAGCAATGGGGCTGCTCTTATGTGGGGTTCTCAGGGAAGGCCTCTCTGAGGAGGGCATTGGAGCAGAGATCTGAAGGATGTGAACGTCAGATGTGCTAAATTCAGGGGAAGAGCATTTGGACACAGGGAATAGCAAATGCAAGAGCCTTGAGTCAGCCACGGCCTGATATGTTTTAGAAAGATGAAGTAGCCTGTTTTCCTGGCCCCAGAAGATGGTCAGGGTAGACAGGAGAGGTTGGCTAGGGTTGATACTTTCAAAGTGTATGGGGAAGCTGTTGATGGTTTCCCAGCAAGAGAGTGAAGTTAAGACACTTTGCAATTTACAGAGATCCCCGTGACCCCTGTGTGGAGAATGGTTTGATGGGACCAGAGTGGACTGTGTGTGATAGAACAGGGGGGAGGCTACTGCACTAGTCCAAGCATAAGAAGATGAGAGCAAAGAGTAGATGGAGAGAGGAGGACCTTTTACTGGTTCAAATGATAAAACTTGCTGCTGCGTTGGATGTGAGGGATACAGGACTCAAGAATGACCCACAGACAGACAGGAAAGTGGCACAACAAAACTAGAGGGACCTTAGGACATGCTGTGGGTGTATAGAGGAAGGAGCATGGAAGATTCCGTGCCAGGGAATTCCAGCAGGGTTTCTCAAAACTTCATGCTGTGAATTAGGCTGAAAAGATGACCAACAGAGACACTGATACACCCATCACAGCACTGATATTCACATTTTAGCCACAGATGGTACTGGTCAGTGTAGGAAGCAAAACTGGGATTTGAAGTAGAATCCCTGAGTGAGAGAAAGGAAGAGCCCTGACCTCTTGGCCACAATGTCTTATCAGCTCCTTGTTGTAGGCTGCCCTGTCCATCTCTCTTCTCTTTGGGCTCCACAGTCTTTTTATCCTGCTAGGGCCTGGAGGAAAGCCTGTTGGCACGTACCAGCTGAGAGCCTGCTCTGGGGTCCTGGGAAAGATGGTGGGATGGCACTTTAGGATGTCATTCATCTCAGAAGAGGGACCCCAGAGAAGAAGAGTAGGGCAGGTTCCAAGTAAACACCTACAGCCCCCAAGGAGGAGATGAGCCAGCTGTGACAATAGGGAGGAGTGGGGACTGTGGCATCAGAAAAGCAAATCCCCATCTGACTGTGGCCGCTGCTCACAGCTCAGGATTATCCTGGGAACGTGAGCCCAGAGTACCAGATTTTCCTTCTTTTTAAGAGAGGCCTGAAATATAGATTTTTATGTTAAACAGTGTGGTTTTCCAATGTTGGCTAATAATTGTCTAAGTTAATACTCATAATGGAATGGAAAACACATGTCACTGGATGACTGAGGACCCCTGAACAGTCTTTTTTTTTTGTAGGTAATGTCATGATCACTCGGGGACCATATGGCCTGGTGGGCGGAGGGCAGCCCCAGTGTACAGCCACCATCCTGCCGTGGTTACTCAGTGTGGCCCTTTCATTTTCACAAGTGTCCCAGTTTGGATGATGAAGCATTTGGTCATCCTAATGATAAAGTTCTTCCTGAGTCTACCTTCCTCAGTGGGTTTAGCATCATTTGACGAAAGAGGCCTTTCAGAAATGGGGTTTTAGTCTGTTCGGGCTGCTATAACAAAACACCACCAAGTGGGTGGCTTCTAAACAACAGACATTGATTTCTCATAATTCTGGAGGCTGGAAGTCCAAGATCAAGATGCCCCGAGGTTCCGTGTCTGGTGAGAGTCTGTTTCCTGGTTGATAGATGCCATCTTCTCGCTGTGTCCTCAGTGGGGAAGGGGGCAAGGGAGCTCTCCGGGGTCTCTTCTATAAGGTCACTGAGCCCCATAAGGCGTGGGCTGTGCTGTCACTTGCTGGAGGTGGGATTGCAATCAAGGAAGTCTTGCAGGTGGGGTTGTAGACTAACAGTTGGGGGGAGCGGCGTTAGTGCTGGGGGCTGTTGTATTTGTGCCAGGGTTGGTGTTATCCCTAAAGATGCAATGGCTTAGCCAGGCCACTGGGAGCATCTGCTGAGAAAGCGGTGATGATGGTGGTGGTAGTAGTGTGGGTAGTAGCGTGGGGTCATGCTTCTGCCTTGAAAATGGAAGCTACGCCAATCCGTCCCACTCTCACTGGGGAGGGGAAGACGCTCGTTCCTGCTGTCTACAGAAGTGTAGACGAAGCGGCTGCTTCTGTTCGACTCATGCCGTGACTTTTACCAACAGCAACTCAGGCCCTTCAGTATCTCTGCAAGAGGATGAGTAATAAAGTTACCAGACAATAGAAGATCTCCTTACCTTTTGTAACCTTTTAGTCAGTGTCATCTACCCATCTAAAATTTCCAGAGAATTCCCTGACGGTCCAGTGGTTAGGACTCGGTGCTTTCACTGCCCGGGGTCCTGGGTTCAATCCCTGGTGAGGGAACTAAAATCCCACAAGCTGCGCGGGGCGGCCAAAAAAAATTTTTTTTTCCGTGAAATTTTGCACTTCTTACTACCTGCCTCCATCCTGCACTCTTTAGAAATTTAATCTTGGTTTTTGAAGAAGAAGAATTTCGATTATAAGAAAACTCAGGGCCTGGCAGAAGGAAGAATCACACAATTCCACAATGAAGAATCGTAATCTGTCCTTGTTTATAATTTTCCACAAGTGATCTATTTATAAATGTATATTTTTTTCTTTCGAAAAAGGACATAGTTTTGTTATTTTGCTTGTTGGGTTTTCCAGTAGACTGTGCTTACATTTCTGATGAAAACTTTCCAGGATGGAGGCAAAGAAGCACACGGACATGGAAAAAAACAAACAGCATAACTACTTGTATATTAGCAATTTGTTAAAAAGCTGTCAGCCAGGCAGAAAAAGGGAAAAAAACAGGGAAAACTGAATGGATATAAATTGCAGCCACCTGCTTACTCATTTCCAAAGCGTTTGTGAAATACAGATCAATTTCTTAGATGCAATGTTGTTGGAGCTTTGCTGTTTAAGCCCCCATTGCTCACCTCTAACCTGACCCAGAACGGCAAGTGGCCGCCTGTAAGTGGTCAGCTTTTAGGGCCAAAAGGCAACTGGCTGAGACCATTTAAAAATAGCATCACATTGCCCAGATGTAGAGAAGCCAGACAGTGCATTGTGTTAATGGGTTACTGATTTCAGTCCTGGGGACACATTTATAAGATGTCGATTTGGCCTGTGACTAATTACAGAACGGCTTATAAAGCTGAGTTAAAGACGCATAAAGCTGCAGAGAGCCATGCCTTTTAATGCTGCTTCCAGAGATGTAGTTGAGCTCACACAGAAAAGGCAGAGTCGGTCTGTAAAATATGCATTTGTCACATCGACTCCAGCCCAGGACCCATCAGTAGGAAAAGTGAGAAACCACATCTGATTATTTTGTATTTGTGGTATTATTCTTGAAATGCTATTTGTACACACCCTTATTTTAGTCACCGAAGGCACCCTGTGGTTACAACACACATTTTATATATTTTATATCCATCCACTTATCAGTGAAAAGATTACCGGCATAGAAACATCTTTTCCCCCAGATGGTCGGAATTTAATGATTTTCATTATCTTTTCTAATCTGTGTTTAATGTTATTTTAAAAATAAATGTGTATTTATGTATTAACTATTTTTTAAGTAAGATAAAAATATTTTTCAAAGGAAGGATAGAGGTCACTAATTTGCAGAAGGGAAGTTGGAGGCCTGCCTCTGTGGATGTTCACATCTAATGTCTCCCCTGGAACTGAGACTCATGGGCAAACGATGCTTGCCATGACCGTGATTCATTCAGGTCAATTTCCACCACCCTCACCTGGGCTTATGCTTCCCGTGACCTCATTTTAAAAAAAAAACTCCCTTATGGGCTTCCCTGGTGGCGCAGTGGTTAAGAATCCACCTGCCAAGGCAGGGGACATGGGTTCGAGTCCTGGTCCGGGAAGATACCACATGCCGTGGAGCAACTAAGCCCGTGCGCCACAACTACTGAGCCTGTGCTCTAGAGCCGGCGAGCCACAACTACTGAGCCTGCGTGCCACAACTACAGAAGCCCGCGTGCCTAGAGCCCGTGCTCCACAACAAGAGAAGCCACTGCAATGAGATGCCCACGCACCACAACGAAGAGTAGCCCCCGCTTGCCGCAACTAGAGAAAGCCCGCGTGCAGCAACGAAGACCCAACACAGCCCAAAATAAATAAAAATAAAATAAATAAATTTATTTTTTTTAAAAATCCCTTAAAAGTTGCAGATACATGAATCACTGACTTCACAACTGTCACAGAAAGGTCTGAATGAGTGTGATGATTATTTCCTGATGTCTCTCATCAGTGATTTCGCTATCCCCATAACCACAATAAACTCATCAAGGCTCGATTCCACATCCCATCTGAGTCATCCAGGAAAAATGAATGTGATCCTCCAAAATTAGGACCACCACAGTGCATGAATTTTGCATATTATTTGTCAGGATATATTTGACTTAATTGCCAAGTTTATCATCATGGTTGTGTTTCCACTTCACAATGAACCACCCTGAACTCCTTACATGACTGTGCTATGTGATTTGTCATGGAATGATCAGAATTAATCTGGAAAACTCAACTGATAATGTAATTACAAATCATATCTGTTTGTTTGAATATAAAATAAAGTTTCCCCCTCTGCCTAAAAGTGCTTCATAGTTTCTTGGTTTGCTCAGGAAATCATGAAAGAATTTTATTTGTCCACACTTCAAAATCAAACTTTATTTAAAAAAAATTTTTATCATTTCACTCCCCAAAATCTGACTGCTGCTATAGACTGAATGTCCATATTCACGTGTTGAAGCCCTATTCCTCAAGGTGATGGTTTTGGGAGGTGGGGCCTTTGGAAGGTGATTAGGTCATGAGGGTGGAGCCCTCAGAAATGGGATTAATGCCCTTATAAAAGAGACCCCAGAGAGCTCTCTCACGCCTTCCACCAAGTAAGGACACAGGGGGAAGGCAGCTTTCTATGAACCAGGAAGCAGGTTGTCACCAAACACCAAACCTGTGGGCATATTCATCTCAGACTTTCAGCCCCCCAGGAGTGTGAAAAATAAGGCACCCAGTCCGTGGTATTCTATTATAACGGCACAAGGGGGCTAAGACAGATGCTAATGGATTGATGTAGCTTTGGGGATCACATTTAATTTGAACAAAGAGCTCAGTTTTTTTAGATGAGACATGGCCAGAAAGGGAACTTCTATGAAAATGCAGGCTTAAATTAAGAAAGCAGTTCATTACCACCTGTATTGTTTTTCTCCTTGAGGGCAAAGAATGACCACAGGCAATGTTTTATCTTAAATGGTGATCATGAATAGCCCTTTTGATAGTTAACACTCCTAAACATCTTTCTTCATCACCTCCCCATCCATCTGGAAACAAAATTGTGTTTAAAGTTATTCAAAGCTACTATCCACCTGTGGCCAACACCCAGAAGCCATTCTCACCTTCTCCCAGTTTACCGAACCCGATCAAATAAATTTTGATATGCTACACTTCATTGTCATTCAGTTCAAAACACTAATGTCTGGTTAGAGTTCGTCTTTAAAATTGTGTTCTTTAATTCCCAAATATTTGGGAATTTTTCATAGATCTGGTATTGATTTCTAATTTAGTTCCATTTTGGTCAGGGAATATAAATCATATTATTTTAAAGCTTTAAAATTACTTGAATCTTTGATTAGGATCCAGAATATGATCTATATCCATAAATCCATCAATACTTGAGAAGACGTTTTCCACTTGTGTCAATCATCGAGTTACTGAAGCATCTCTCTCTTTTTTTTTTTGCGGTACGCGGGCCTCTCACTGTTGTGGCCTCTCCCGTCGTGGAGCACAGGCTCGGGACGCACAGGCTCAGCGGCCACGGCTCACGGGCCCAGCCGCTCCGCGGCACGTGGGATCTTCCTGGAGCGGGGCACGAACCCGTGTCCCCTGCATCGGAAGGCGGACTCTCAACCACTGCGCCACCAGGGAAGACCTTTCTCTCTTTTTTAATCTCTGTCTTTCCTGAACCCAGTCCACAGATAGATCTAAATGAGGCCAAAGAGAGCACCGAGTTTAATAGTCTTCTTGTGCAACAGAGATAACTCTTGTGATGAAGCCCAGACTCGTCAGACGCCAAGCCTCTAGACTCTCAGCTCTTTCTTAAACCCACATCCTGAGTCTCAGTCCCCCCTTTAATCTCATTTTCTTCCTAATTTACCATAATGGAGAGTCAAAATAAAAGATTAAATTATTTATCATTATATGATTGAGGAGATTTATGTTTCTTGCTCTTCGTTACGAAAACTAATGAGTAGGACATTTTCTAATTCCCTAAGCGTATCAAACTAATTTGATTTTTACTTTTATGAGGTCTATAATTATTCTCTTCATGGTTAATTGTCCACGGTAGGAAAAAAAAATGGTTTCTCACACCATTACTAAGTTGCAAAAATCTCATTTATCAATAATCATTTACATTAATATTAATTCCTAGCTTCAATATGCCAGCTTTTACCAGTCTTACGCTAGACTTCAGTAAGCCCATTGCTTCCCAGGACCAGCGACAGGGTAGGGATTCATCAAATGAACTGAATCTAATTTCCTTTATGGACTCTGGTTCTTAGGAGACTTCTTTTATACTCTGATGGGCACTGAAGCACATTTGTAAATATTAAGCAGAGATAAGAAGATGGCTATTCTTGGATCAGCTCTTGCCTTTACTAAGAAATGTCTCATCTATTGTCTTGGTGCACAGCTGAAACTTCCATTTTTGGAATCCTGTATCATTTACACCATTATTTAGAAAGGTTCACTTTCCTGCTGCCAAAAGACCCATACATGTAGTTTCCTTGCTTACTGTGGCCGCGTCTGCCCCTGATGGAAGGTGGGATTGAGTTCCCTATATGTTAATGTGTCAACGTCAAGGCTGTTACATCTCCCACCAGAGGTCAGCCTCTGAGTCAGGATTTCTGGGACAGTAAATTGTATGCAAGGCGCGTAGTGTCTTCTCTGAATTCTCAGAGAAGGAGCCTTCCCAGCAACTCTACGAGGAGTGCAGGGATTGACGCCTTTGCTTTTATCCGTCTGTTCTTTCTGGAAGGATTTTCACGCACAACCCTCAGACTGGGGGGGAAAAAAGCCATTCTAGTAATCAGATATCAGCACACATGGATACATAGAAACAGAAAAAAATGTACAATTTTCATAAAAGTTCCAGGAGATGGAGTGAAATTCCTTAATCAGGTAAATTTGCAGTGGAAAAGGTTGACAGAAGCTGAAAGGCATTGTCAGTTTCACATGGTCTGTGGGTGTCTGCTGGTGGCCTGGGACTCCGTGTCCTATACGATCACCTCCCCAACAGCAGCGAACTTTTGCCTCATAAAAGGCATCACTTATCTTGGACAGAATATCAAGGCGACTTTCTTTACTTTGCTTCCTTTCTTTCTTTCTCTCTCTCTTTCTTTTTTGCCGTGAGGTGCGGGATCCTAGTTCCCCAACCAGGGATGGAACCCGTGCCCCCTGCATCGGGAGGGCAGAGAGTCTCAACCACTGGACCAACAGGAAGTCCCCAGGGTGAATTTCTTAACTGACCAATGAAGAGGGAAGTAACCTTTGTGAGGCTACTGCCTATCATTACATTCAATTAAATTTAATAACACAGTTGCTTCCTTGAACGGTTCAACACAAAGAGACACAAAACACATGGGTGCTTAGAGATGAGGTTATTCACCCGCCGCAAGCTGATCATGGCTTCATTGTCTCGGCCGCGCTATGATTTCCATGTTACTGCCCTGAAGGGTGATGATCACACCTGACGGAGAGCCAGTGCGTTCCCTGAAGACCGTGCACCTTGAATGTCTTGTCACTGAGCAAAAATGATCGCTGTGCCTATTCCACCGTGGCAAGGTTTACACAGGCTTGCTGTAAAACCAGAGGCATGCCCACCTTTAGGTAATTAGCTAAACGCTGCTTCCAGTGCTCTGTCCATTCATTCATCAGAATCAGCCCCTGTCCAGTGCCAGGTACCGTGTGATTCCCAATTGATACCATATGTGCGGGATAGGCATGGGACATGCTTAGACTGAAAATATATTCTCCGTTTATCTGAGATTCAAATTGAGCTGGATGTACTGCATTCTTATGTACGAAAGCCTGCAACCCTAGCCTTCCGTCAGTACGCAGTCTATCGGGGACGGTCAAATACACAATCGAAGTGCCGTGCAATCACCAGTATGATGGCAGCTGCAGGTACAAACTGTCTGGGCCAGGGAACAGCATCCCTGTCACCTGCGGAAGCAGACGCTCCACTGCCCTGGTGTCTGGAGAAAAGATGACGCCAAGATGAAAGTCCTGGAGCATCTTTCATCTCCCCGCGCTCGCTGCTCAATCAGCATCGCGGCCTCGCTGCCAAGATTGATGAGATGCTTGGAAGCGTCCCCGCTCCTGCGCCCTCAGTGCCGCGTGCGCTGGCAGCTGCCACCTCGTCCCACCTGTGACCCACGCGCGTCTTCCCGGAACGGCCGAAAACAAACTTTCTCCACCCATTTGGCTTTTTACACAGAGTTGCTCAAGACAATCAGTCATGAATCTCTGGAGGCCTAGTGAGGTTTTTAGGCTTTCTCTTATAAAACCATCCGAAACCAAGATTCTCTTTCTGAAAACGTCAACGTTGCTTTGCATCCAGGAATTAACACCAGGTAACTGTGGTCAGTGAGGAAGAGGGAGGCGACAGGAGATGGAGTGAGCGGGGTCGGGTCACTCAGAGCCTCAGTGACCACTTGGGATTTTTAAAAAGTCTAAGTGGAATGGTATGTCCTTGAAGCCTGGGAAGAGGGATCGTGGCATGCTGCCATTTCACATTTAAAGGGATGTCTCCAATGAAACTATCTACAAAACAGAACTACAGACATTTGGAGCAGAAGGGTGGTTGCCAAGGTTGTGGGGGGGTATTCGGGGGAGGGAAGGATTGGGGGTTTGGGATGAGAAGATACAAACTATTACATATAGAATGGATAAACAACAAGGTCCTACTGCAGAGCACAGGGAACTATATTCAACATCCTGTGATAAACCAGAATGGAGAAGAATACGAAAAAGCATGTATATATACGTATAACTGAATCACTTTGCTGTACGGCAGAAATTAACTCAACATCGTAAATGAACTATACTTCAATAAAAAAAGAATTTTTTAAAATTAAAGTGATGTCTCTGTCAAAGGGCAAAAAAGGAATCATGGAAACAGATTGGGGGTTCTCATAAATGTCCCAGAAGGGATGATAGCAGTGTGGGCCTGGATGGTGGCAATGCCCATGGTGACATGTAGTCTGATTTGCCAACTATTTTTGAGATGGAACTGATAGGATTTGGTATTTTATTATATATAAGGAAGGATTTAAAGCCTACTCAATGTTTATGCATTTAAATAAAATCAACATGTCGTTGCTGTTGTGCGACGTGACATTATCAGGCTTCAGAATCTCAGGAGATGCTGCCCGGTGACCTGAGGGGACTGTTAGTTGGTCGACCAGTGACACCTGCACACCGTTATTCCCTAACAACCACGATTTATGATTTTGTCTCTTTAAGTCTGCTACTCAGAGGTCACCAGGAGGAGCCCCAGCTTTGTCCCTCCTGAAGGTGGCTGCCATGCATCCAAGGCCCACGGCAACAGTGCTGTCCTCTGCTGTTGCCAAGACAGGGATCGCCAGGGCGCGCCACAGAGGCGGAGTCCTGAGCCCTTGCCCTTCTGGGCTCCGTCCCGCACTTGGACAACTGAGTCCTGGGCAGTCGATCCCATGTCAGCTGTCCTTGCAGTTTTCCATTGAAAAACCTCAAACTCACGTTTCCTTGTTTGTATGGTTTAGTCTAAAATATATAATGTTATTTTCAATATAAAAGTGTATTGAGGGGCTGGGGGAGGGATGGATTGGGAGTTTGGGATTAGCAGATGCAAACTATTATACATAGAATGGAGAAACAAGAAAGTCCTAGTGTATAGCATAGAGAACTCTATTCAATATCCTGTGATAAACCATCACGGAAAAGAATATGAAAATGAATATATATGTGTATAACTGAGTCACTTTGCTATACAGCAGAAATTAACACAACGCTGTAAACCAACTAAGCCTCAATAAAATTTTAAAAAGCGTATTAAATTAACAATTTAAATGTTTTCAGTAATAACAAATAAACAAAGTGGGAGATAGAAGAAGCAAAGCTTTCATTTTTCTTGGGGGTAGTAGCCCCATTCTTCCTGAACCACATAAACACATCCATAGGCCGAATTCTTTTCAAAATTCCTTTAAGGAATATTATATCTTTATTATCTTTGTTTCTCCATTGTTTTATTGTGGTAAATACACATAACATGAATTTTACCATCTTAACCATTTTAGGTGGACAGTTCAGTGGTATGAAATACATTCATAATGTGTCTAGAACTCTTTTCATCTTATAAAACTGAAAGTCTGTTCCCATTAAACACTAACTCCCCTTCCACCCTCCCCCCAGTTCCTGGCAACCACCATTCTGCATTCTGCCCCTATGATTTTGACTACTGTAGGGACCTCATGTAACTGGAATCCTACAGTATTTGTCTTTTTGTGACTAATTTCACATAATGTCCTCAAGGTTCATCTATATTGTAGTCTGTGTCAGAATTTCCTTCCATTTTAAGGCTGAATATCATTCCACTGTATGGATAGACCACACTTTGCTTATCCACTCATCATCCATCGATGGACACTTGAGTCCTCCCAAACACCATCTAGACAATCATACTTCTCGTTACCATTTTTGTGACTGTTGATAAAATTCTCACCAGTACAGCCCGCCTTACATTCCCCAAATTTCCCATTAAAATGGAACTCTGTCTCCTAAATTCAATCAATCTGCTAAGGATTACTTAATAGACTATTCCAAATAAATTGCCCTGTTACCAACCCGCCATCTTGGGAATGGAAAAGGGATATTGAGATGATACAATGAATGGATGAGTTTTGATGTGGGAAGTCATTGAGTAGAAAGTTGCAAATATCTCAACCCATTTCTTTAGAAGCTGTCAATATTTTGACTTCCCAGTAAAGTTTTGCTCTGGTTAACATGAAAGTGTGCATGTTCATAAGTGATATTTTGCAAATGAAGGGAATGTCAAAGTACTGGAGGAGCCCCATCCTGTGAGTTCTACTGCATGATGTGGTGAGTTCTAACCTATGACTGACCCCCTCAGAGTGTCTGCGTTTGATGGTGGAAGAATTTGCACTTGGGTTTCCTTATAAGACCAGATCTTGCACAGAATACGATAGCAAATAAAGAGTCCTAGCTTGCAACTGTAAAGCTAAAATTGGACAGGAAGGATTGATATTTTAGCTTTGCATATGGAGGGTCTCAGTGTGTGACTATGTCTTTAACTTTGAACATGAGATAAGAAATTCCTTACACTTGGTGTTGACTTTGGTTTCTTACATGGGCCTTGGGCAAAATTTTACTAACACATAATGCTCTTCATGAAGCAACAGCTGGAACATACTTGGCAACAGCTGTTCATATAAATAATTCACCACTAATTGGTTCGAGGGGCACTCCTGAAATGGGATGCCAAATTGGATAATAGGTTGATGGTGCTATGGAAAGTGATAATATTATGATTATTCCCATCTGCCCTCATTGGTTACAGCAAAGAGAAGGGTAACACTCCATTTCATAAGTCTGTGAACCTGGCATATTCACAGGTTCTGGGGTTTAGGAAGTGGAAATACTTGGGGGCCTTTGTTCAACTCAACTGAACGTCGCCATGTGGAAATGCAGGGCGGGTATTGATGAGACTTCGGATTTTTCAAGAGAAGCCAGGGATCTGGATTCTTGCATAGAATATTCTGATGTTTCAAATGTCATCAAGTTTTCTTTTTTGGCAGTAAGACATGGCCCAACATCATGACACAAAACCAGACCTCATAACACCATGTTGCTACCTCTAATTTATAATCTCAGATTATTCTGTTTTGTTCTGGGGAATGAATCTTATCTTCTTTAGCAGAAATTGGGTTCCCTGGAGGCTGGAACAGGCTGGCATGCCCTCTGTGTGTTTTCCTCTTATCCTGACTCTGAATGGGCTTTGCTTGGGGGTAGGGGAGTGGTTATGGAGGGTCTAAAACATTGCTGAACTCCCTCCTGGAGGGGTCCCATGGTAACCTTAGAGGGAAGAGAAGTCCATCCTGATTGACGGGCACCCCTGGAAAAATTGATAAGACAGATGATCTTGTTTTCAAAACTGAAATCAAACCACCCAGCAATATCCCACAGGACTCCTGTTTGCTTTGAAATATCATGAGGAAGAGGGAACCTTCGAAGATGCTCTCCCAAATTATTGTTTATTTTTATGACAATAGGTGAAAATGTGACTTTTGCAAATACCAGTTGTGGGATTTATGAATATCAGTGAGCCTCAATGTATGCATATACTGTGAAATGATACTTACACAAAAAGCAGTCTTTTTCATAATTGCACAAATTCAAAGTGTGCAGGTAAAACCAGTTGTAGAGTGTGGTTAAGCCATCACTGCAGGGCGGCACCACTTGGGCTGACAAACAGAAACATCAGCTATTCCTGCACAGAATTGAGAGGTTGGTCGTTCTCCCAGGTGATTTCAGTGTGTACCCAAAGGTAAGAGCCAGTGTCCTGGGATACTTCTAATCATCCCATCCCCTCGTAATTCATTCTTTTACCTAATAATCCCATTGTATTTATATAGGGAGGTTTTTTAAGAGCAGATCCTGTTTAAGATGGTCAATATAAAAGTAGTGGTTAAGAACAGGAACTCTGGAACAAGGCTGCTTGGGTTCAAAGCCAGCACTTGCTCCTAACATATTAACTAATAATAATACATGTATTAGGAACAATATATTATGTAGCATATTATATAACATTATTATTTATTCATTAGGATATATAATTATAATTATACACATAAGGATATATATTATATAAATATTAGGATATATATGTCTTATATATATTAATATGTATCTGTTCTATATATTATATATAATCATATAATTTGTCAAGTGTAATCTTGACAAATTTACCTCTCAGGGTTTCTGATTCCTTCCTGTAAGACAGTGATTCTATTAGTGCCTATTTGTTGAACTATTAAAAGAATTGTTTAAAGTAATGCTTTTAGGACAGTGCTTGGCACCCTGATCTCTGACTTCCAGCCCCCAGAATTGTGGGAGATAAATGTCTCAAATCCCTCAAAACAGCAGACTGAATGGACATGGAGTGGTCGGCTGTGCTCCCCTCATAATGGAGAGCTGAAAGAGAAAGGCACTCAGAAATCCTGGAAAACGTAGGAGAGCTTTTTCAGACAGCCGGGCACCTGACAGAGATCAAATCCATAAAGAATGTTAGATGGTACCTCCTCTCTCTCTCAACATGTTATTTATTTTTTTTATTGGAGTAGAGTTGATTTACAATGTTGTGTCAGTCTCTGCTATACAGCAAAGTGATTCCATTATACATATATATACATTCTTTTTCATATTCTTTCCATTATGGTTTATCACAGGATTTTGAATATAGTTTCCTGCGCTATACAGTAGAACGTTGTTGTTTATCCATTTTATGTACAATAGTTTGCATCTGCTAACCCCAAACTCCCAATCCTTCCCTCCCCTACCTCCCCTCCCCCTTGGCAACTGCAAGTCTGTTCCCTATGTCCCTGAGTCCATTTCTGTTTTCATAGATAAGTTCTTTTTTTTTTTTTTTTTTTTTGGGCAGTACGCGGGCCTCTCACTGTTGTGGCCTCTCCCGTTGCGGAGCACAGGCTCCGGACGCGCAGGCTCAGCGGCCATGGCTCACGGGCCCAGCCGCTCCGCGGCATGTGGGATCTTCCCAGACCAGGGCACAAACCCGTGTCCCCTGCATTGGCAGGCAGGTTCTCAACCAATGTGCCACCAGGGAAACCCTGTGTCATATTTTAGATTCCACATATAAGTGATATCATATGGTATTTGTCTTTATCTGTCTGACTTACTTTACTTAGTATGAAAATCTCTAGGTCCATCCATGTTGCTGCAAATGGCATTATTTCATTCTTTTTGATGGCTGAGTAGTATTCCATTGTGTGTGTGTGTGTGTGTGTGTGTGTATTTATACATCACATCATCTTTATTCATGTACCTGTCCATGGACATTTAGGTTGTTTCCATGTCTTGGTTACTGTGAATAGTCAGCATGTTGTTGAGTTATTCCGTGGCCAGCCCTGTGCTGGAGGCTGCAGAAGTGAAGGGGCACAGACACCCTGTCTATCTTCTGTCACTCATGTCCACTGGGATAGATCAAAGTCTTACGAGCCATAAAGAGGGCCTGTCAGCCCATCATTGGAGAATAGGAGAAGAGGTGGCATTTACTTGAACCCCTGCTGCAATGTTTCCAGACTGGAAAAAGGGAAAAGCATCTTGGGGATCTTGGAAGTAGGAAGCAGTGTTTTCAAGGTACAGAAGCAGGAGAGAGTTTATTGAGGGCAATTAAGACACAGGGTCTGCCCTGCGTGTATTTGTCAGGACTCTTCTATGCAAGTGACCAAGACCTAACTCAACCATGAGTAAGCAAACATCAAAATTAAATAAATAAAAATGAAAATGCATTGCTTGCTGTTGCTGAAAAGTGCAGGAGAGAGCCAAGCTCTCAAAAATTGTTTTCAGGTAATGGGACTTCCATCTTTTTGGCTCTGTTTTATGCTGGAATTCTCAGGTAGACCCTTCCCAAGTGAAAACAAGATAGGCTCATGCAATTCCAAACTATCCACCTATCGGATGAGAAACTTGAGTGAATTAAGAACAACTTCCTCTCAATAGACCCGTTTATATAGTCTCTATGGGGTGTGATGCACTGATTGGCCAGGTTTGGGTCAGGTGACCTCCTGCATCCTGAGGTTGCGATCAGCGCCCCCCCCCCCCCCCCGCTCTGAACGAGATCCAGGGAGATGCAGTGGATGGGGAAGGTGCATCCCCAAAAGAAATCAGGTGCTGGGCTTCCTTGGTGGCGCAGTGGTTGAGGGTCCGCCTGCCGATGCCAGGGGACACGGGTTCGTGCCCTGGTCCGGGAAGATCCCACATGCCGCGGAACGGCTGGGCCCGTGAGCCATGGCCGCTGAGCCTGCGCGTCCGGAGCCTGTGCTCCGCAACGGGAGAGGCCGCACCAGTGAGAGGCCCGCGTACCGCAAAAAAAAAAAAAAGAAATCAGGTGCTAATACCAAAAGGGGAATTGGCTATGGGAAGAGAGAAAAACTAGGAACACAAAACCAAAACAAAACAAAACACAGATATCTTCTACAAGCAGGGAGACATTAAGTAAGTAATTTGATGCTCTCTTGTGTTTATGTGCAATGGAATTTTTCCAAATGTAAGGTATTGAGCCATACTGAAATCTGCAGAAGTGAAAGTCCTACAGGGAGAAAATAGGATAAACAAGGAGCAGTTAAATAGTTCTACATTGTGTGTGTATGTGTGTGTGTGTGTGTGTGTGTGTGTGTGTGTGTGTCTTTATTTTGGTTTTGTTTGGGGAGGTGTTGTTTTGGTTTTTTTTCTCTGTAATTAATGAAAATAAAATGTTGAAGCATTTACAGAAACAGCTATGCTTCCTTGGAGAACTGTAGCTTGGCTGAGTAAACTTTCTTTTATTGCCCACCCATTGTTTACAACACTGCAAGTATAGAAGGGGTTCAGAGAAATATAAGGATGTTATTTAAATAGCATTTGAAATATTTTTAAAGAAATCTACAAATTGGATGTAAAATTTTAAATGCAGAGGACTCAAACTCACAGTTTAAAAGGAAAAGAAAGGAAAAATGATAAATGGTGTGTATTTGTGCCTGTTATTCTTTACTTTAAAAAAAAAAAAAAAGCTGGTCTTTAGAGCAGTAATGACTAAAACTGTCCCCAATCAGGAAATCCATCCTAGATGAGTCGGCTCTGGACTTAGTGATTTTTGTCAAACTCAGGCTTATTTATTTAAGCACAGACCCAAAACAAAAGCTAGTGAGTCATTATGTTAAGATATATTAGCGGGTCCCTTGGACACATCTCAGCTGTCTTACTCTGTATAGGAAGGGGATGGGGATCTCCTGCACTTCTTAAGTTGTATCTTTCATGAGAGGAACCTGGAAAGAAGCCGGTTGCCCTCTGATGTGGACTGTGTGGTGCTGCATTTCATTCAAGCCTGGTTACTCCTTTTAGGGGATGCTGAAAGATCACTCCCTCATTAGACAACACTGCGCTCACTTAATTCTGGTCATTATCGTTAAAAGGGGAGACATGCTTCATTTTTATTTTATCAGAAATTCAACTCCTTTGTCCCTGCAAATCTTTGATATCCTGCCTAGTTCTTCCATGAAGAGTTTCTTCCATCTGATCGTTCCCCTGAGCTAACAAAACCACCTACTGTGGTCCACAGCTCAGCTGCATGAGATCAGCTTCTGAAGAGGCTTATCTATCACTACATGCTCACTCTTACTGGGAGATTTTGCTTTCATTGGAGAAAATGGCTTGATGCACTGTATCATTTATTGTTGGCATTGAAGACTATTATATCTAAAGGACACACCCACTTTAATTCACTGTAAGAGTGGTCTCAATTGGAAGTGACTTAGATGAAAGTATATATTTGTATTCAATCTGATGACATAACATATTAGGGCAAAACAATCCTTTGGTATTAGGGAGATAGATACATACATACATACAGACATATATAAGGATGGATATAGGTACATAGATAGATGGATGTATGGTTAGAGTAGATGGATAGATAGATACATACATATGGATGGATATAGATTTATAGATATGGATGGACAGGTAGAATAGGTGGATAGATACATACATAAAAACATACACACATACATAAACATGGATGGACATAGATATATATATACATGGATGATGGATAGACAGAGTAGATGATAGGTAGATAGATAGGTAGATATATAGATAATGCAAAGATAGATACATGCATACATACATAGATAAAGATGGATGGATATAGATATATAGAAAGATAGATGGCTGGATAGATAGAGTAGATGGATAGCTAGCTAGCTATAGGTATCATATAGATACGACATTTATATGTAAACATTCGTCGGACTGTACACTTTAAACTAAAAAGACTAAAATGACCTTCATACTCAGGAATACTCTACATCAACAAGAAGAAATTATCCATAACTCCATGTACCATAATTGTTACCGAATTAAGTTGTATGGACCCTGCTTGGGCTCTACCCTGGCGGAGGCTTTTTTTTTCCATTCAGTTTCGAGATCAGCCAAATAATGAATCAGAAGCATAAGCTTTATTCAGTGGCCAAAGAATGGAGAAGGGGAACTAAGTTCACAGATCAACTTCTTGCCCACCTGGGAAGAGGGATTTCATTTTAAATAGTAAAGACAAAGGGAAGAGGTAAGTAAGGCTTGATCGGGAGGCATGTGCATTAGACTACTGGGGCAGGAACAGGACTTTTCAAGGGAGAGGGGTGCCACCCCCCTTCTATGCTTTTTTGGTTCTTCATGTCTGGTCCTGGTTGCTGGTAGGTGTGTCACTTAATATATTAATGTAGTCAAATCAGCGTATAATGACACAGGGTCTGTTGGAGGTCAGGTTCTTCACCATCTTGGTCCCAGCTGGCTCCATGTGGGTTTTTTGCTTGTTTGTAGCTTCCTTTCTTATCTTTGGAGCCTTGAACTTAAAGATTTATGTTAGCTCCTGCTAAAGGTGGGGTTGACGGGTTTTGAGCAAAGATCTGGAGCAGCATTGGCAACATAATGTTTTGCAAAAACAGCCAGATACACCTATCTGGCTAACGGGCAGAATCAACCCCTGTTGCTGTTAGAAGTGAGGGTAGTGGGTGTCTTTAAATGGGTGGTAACAGGAAGGGAGCATGGGCCACCCGGGCTGGCCACATGCTATTTCTTGAGCTGGAAGCTGGTCTCACAGGTGCAGTCATCTTGTGAGTTATTCATCATGCTCTAAATACCTGTGATATCGTTTCATTGAATTGACCTTCGTTCAATCTTGAATTTTTTTCTTAAATGTTGTTCTGGTTTGTATGTTTTTTGCCCTTTATATCTGTGATGCCCAAATGTTATACAATGCACACAGACACAGACACACAGCACACAGAGCTTTCTGCTGGCTGGGGAGAGACTGGGAAACTTTCTCCCTCCTAACCGTGTCCTGGGGGATGAGGTGTCCCGAGGTTCTCCCTGGATCTCGCAGAGCCCTCAGCTCTTTGTCTGCAAACTCAAGAGAGACGGCATTGAGCCAGTCTTAGGAAGAGAGTGGGCGGCCCCTTCATACAGAGGCTCTAGGCTTTATCTAGTTTGCTGCCACAAGCCTGTAGTTTTCCACGGGATGTTAATCCACAAACCCAGGGGACAATTGCAGGAGGACAATTTCTGCCCAGGGTAAAATGAATAGATGTTGAGAAACACTCTTAACAGTACTTTTGGATGGGCAAATGTATCCAAATGTGGGGAAATCCCAGAAATTCCACTTCTAGAAATTATCCCAGGATATAATTGGACACATGTTCCAAGATACTGTGAATAATGTAATTATCAAAGACATGCATATGATTGTGAGAATAGGAGCTAGTCTGCAGTTTCAACATTATGAAACTAGATACATAAAATATAATCTATTTTCAGTTGAATTCAATTAAGGCATTAAAACAGATGCTGTAGAAAAAATAGTTAATACATTGTACAGATTCATGATTTATTGTTTTTTTATTTTTTAACATCTTTATTGGAGTATAATTGCTTTACAATCTTGTGTTAGTTTCTGCTGTATAACAAAGCGAATCAGCTATACATATACATATATCCCAATATCCTTCTCTCTTGTGTCTCCCTCCCACCCACCCTCCCTATCCCACCCCTCTAGGTGGTCACAAACCACGAGCTGATCTCCCTGTGCTATGCGGCTGCTTCCCACTAGATATCAGTTTTACATTTGGTAGTGTATATATGTCCATGCCTCTCTCTCACTTCCTCCCAGCTTACATTCCCCCCTCCCTATGTCCTCAAGTCCATTCTCTAAGTCTGGGTCTTTATTCCTGTCCTGCCCTAGGTTCCTCAGAACCATTGTTTTTTTTTTTTAGATTCCATATATATGTGTTAGCATATGGTATTTGTTTTTCTCTTTCTGACTTACTTCACTCTGTATGACAGACTCTAGGTCCATCCACCTCACTACATATAACTCAATTTTGTTTCCTTTTATGGCTGAGTACTATTCCATTGTATATATGTGCCACATCTTCTCTATCCATTCATCTGTCGACGGACAGTTAGGTTGCTTCCATGTCCTGGCTACTGTAAATAGAGCTGCAATGAACATTGTGGTCCATGACTCTTTTTCAATTATGGTTTTCTCAGGGTATATGCCCAGTAGTGGGGTTGCTGGGTCGTATGGTAGTTCTATTTTTAGTTTTTTAAGGAACCTCCGTACTGTTCTCCATAGTGGCAGTATCAATTTACATTCCCACCAACAGTGCAAGAGGGTTCCCTTTTCTCCACACCCTCTCCAGCATTTATTGTTTGTAGATTTTTTGACGATGGCCATTCTGACCAGTGTGAGGTGATACCTCGTTGCAGTTTTTATTTGCATTTCTCTAATGATTAGTGATGTTGAGCATCCTTTCGTGTGTTTGTTGACAATCTGTATATCTTCTAGGGAGAAATGTCTACTTAGGTCTTCTGCCTGTTTTTGGATTGGGTTGTTTCTTTCTTTGATATTGAGCTGCATGAGCTGCTTGTATATGTTTGAGATTAATCCTTTGTCCGTTGCTTCGTTTGCAAATATTTTCTCCCATTCTGAGGGTTGTCTTTTCATCTTGTTTATGGCTTCCTTTGCTTTGCAAAAGCTTTTAAGTTTCATTAGGTCCCATTTGTTTATTTTTGCTTTTATTTCCATTTCTCTAGGAGGTGGGTCATAAAGGATCTTGCTGTGCTTTATGTCATAGAGTGTTCTGCCTATGTTTTCCTCTAAGAGTTTGATAGTGTCTGCCCTCACATTTAAGTCTTTAATCCATTTTGAGTTTATTTTTGTGTATGGTGTTAGGGAGAGTTCTAATTTCATTCTTTTACAGGTAGCTGTCCAGTTTTCCCAGCACCACTTATTGAAGAGGCTATCTTTTCTCCATTGTATGTTGTTGCCTCCTTTATCAAAGATAACGTGACCATATGTGTGTGGGTTTATCTCTGGGCTTTCTATCCTGTTCCATTGATCTATATGTCTGTTTTTGTGCCAGTACCATACTTTCTTGATTACTGTAGCTTTCTGGTATAGTCTGAAGTCAGGGAGCCTGATTCCTCCAGCTCCGTTTTTCTTTCTCAAGACTGCTTTGGCTATTCAGGGTCTTTTGTGTTTCCATACAAACTTTGAAATTTTTTGTTCTAGTTCTGTGAAAAATGCCATTGGTAGTTTGATAGGGATTGCATTGAATCTGTAGATTGCTTTGGGTAGTATAGTCATTTTCACAATGTTGATTCTTCCAATCCAAGAACATGGTATATCTCTCCATCTGTTTGTATCATCTTTATTTTCTTTCATCAGTGTCATAGTTTTCTGCATACAGGTCTTTTGTCTCCTTAGGTAGGCTTATCCCTAGGTATTTTATTCTTTTTCTGGCAATGGTAAATGGGAGTGTTTCCTTAATTTCTCCTTAAGATTTTTAAAAATTCTTTATTGGAGTATAATTGATTTACAGTGGTGTGTTAGTTTCTGCTTTATAACAAAGTGAATCAGTTATACATATACATATGTTCCCATATCTGTTTGATTTTTGTCATTAGTGTATAGGAATGCAAGAGATTTCCGTACATTAATTTTGTATCCTGCTACTTTACCAAATTCATTGATTAGCTCTAGTAGTTTTCTGGTAGCACCTTTAGGATCCTCTGTATATAGTATCATGTCATCTGCAAGCAGTGACAGTTTTACTTCTTCTTTTCCAATTTGGATTCCTTTTATTTCTTTTTCTTCTCTGATTGCTGTGGCTAAAACTTCCAAAACTATGTTGAATAAGAGTGGTGAGAGTGGGCAACCTTGTCTTGTTCCTGATCTTAGTGGAAGTGGTTTCAGTTTTTCACCATTGAGGATGACGTTGGCTGTGGGTTTGTCATATATGGCTTTTATTATGTTGAGGTAGGTTCCCTCTATGCCTACTTTCTGGAGAATGTTTATCATAAATGGATGTTGAATTTTGTTGAAAGTTTTTTCTGCATCTATTGAGGTTATCATATAGTTTTTCTTCTTCAGTTTGTTAATATGGTGTATCACATTGATTGATTTGCATATATTGAAGAATCCTTGCATTTCTGGAATAAACCTTACTTGATCATGGTGTATGATCCTTTTAATGTGCTGTTGGATTCTGTTTGCTAGTATTTTGTTGAGGATTTTTGCATCTTTGTTCATCAGTGATATTGGCCTGTAGTTTTCTTTTATTGTGACATCTTTTTCTGGTTTTGGTATCAGGGTGATGGTGGCCTCATAGAATGAGTTTGGGAGTGTTCCTCCCTCTGCTATATTTTGGAAGATTTTGAGAAGGATAGGTGTTAGCTCTTCTCTAAATGTTTGATAGAATTCGCCTGGGAAGCCATCTGGTCCTGGGCTTTTGTTTGTTGGAAGATTTTTTTTTTTTTTTTTTGCGGTACGCGGCCCTCACACTGTTGTGGCCTCTCCCACTGCGGAGCACAGGCTCTGGACACGCAGGCTCAGTGGCCATGGCTCACGGGCCCAGCCTCTCCGTGGCATGTGGGATCTTCCCGGACCGGGGCACGAACCCGTGTCCCCTGCATTGGCAGGCGGACTCTCAACCACTGTGCCACCAGGGAAGCCCTGTTGGAAGATTTTAAATCACAGTTTCAATTTCAGTGCTTGTGATTTATCTGTTTATATTTTCTATTTCTTCCTGGTTCAGTCTCGGAAGGTCATGCCTTTCTAAGAATTTGTCCATTTCTTCCAGGTTGTCCATTTTATTGGCATATAGTTGTTTTTCGTAATCTCTCATGATCTTTGTATTTCTGCAGTGTCAGTTGTTACTTCTCCTTTTTCATTTCTAATTCTGTTGATTTGAGTCTTCCCCCTTTTTTTCTTGATGTGTCTGGCTAATGGTTAATCAATTTTGTTTATCTTCTCAGAGAACCAGCTTTATTGATCTTTGCTATTGTTTCCTTCATTTCTTTTTCATTTATTTCTGATCTGATCTTTATGATTTCTTTCCTTCTACTAACTTTGGGGTTTTTTTGTTCTTCTTTCTCTAATTGCTTAGGTTTAAGGTTAGGTTGTTTATTTGAGATTTTTCTTGTTCCGTGAGGTGGATTTTATTGTTCTAAACTTCCCTCTTAGAATAGATTTTGCTGCATTCCATAGGTTTTGGGTCGAGTGTTTTCATTGTCATTTGTTTCTAGGTATTTTTTGATTTCCTCTTTGATTTCTCCAGTGATCTCTTGGTTACTTAGTAGCATATTATTTAGCCTCCATGTGTTTGTATTTTTTACAGACTTTTTCCTGTAATTGAAATCTATTTTCATAGCGTTGTGGTCAGAAAAGATACTTGATATGATTTCAATTTTCTTAAATTTACCAAGGCTTGATTTGTGATCCAAGATATGATCTATCCTGGAGAATCTTCCATGAGCACTTAAGAAGAAAGTGTATTCTGTTGTTTTTGGATGGAATGTCCTATAAATATCAATGAAGCGCATCTTGTCTAATGTGTCATTTAAAGCTTCTGTTTCCTTATTTATTTTCATTTTGGATGACCTGTCCATTGGTGAAAGTGGGGTGTTAAAGTCCCCTACTATTATTGTGTTACTGTCAATTTCCCCTTTTACGGCTGTTAGCATTTGCCTTATGTATTGAGGTGCTCCTATGTTGGGTGCATAAATATTTACAATTGTATATCTTCTTCTTGGATCGATCCCTTGATCATTATGTAGTGTCTTTCTTTGTCTCTTGTAATAATCTTTATTTTAAAATCTGTTTTGTCTGATATGAGAATTGCTACTGCAGCTTTCTTTTGATTTCCATTTGCATGGAATATCTTTTTTGATCCCCTCACTTTCAGTCTGTATGTGTCCCTAGGTCTGAAGTCGGTCTCTTGTAGACAGCATATATATGGGTCTTGTTTTTGTATCCATTTAGTCAGCCTATGTCTTTTGGTTGGAGCATTTAATCTATCTATATTTAAGTTACTTATCAATATGTATGTTCCTATTACCATTTTCTTAATTGTTTTGGGTTTCTTATTGTAGGTCTTTTCCTTCTCTTGTGTTTCCTGCCTAGAGAAGTCCCTTTAGCATTTTTTGTAGAGCTGGTTTGGTGGTGCTGAATTCTCTTAGCTTTTGCTTGTCTGTAAAGGTTTTAATTTCTCTGTCGAATCTGATGAGATCCTTGCTGGGTAGAGTAATCTTGGTTGTAGGTTTTACCCTTTCATCACTTTAAATATGTCCTGCCACTCCCTTCTGGCTTACAGAGTTTCTGCTGAAAGATCAGCTGTTAACCTTATGGGGATTCCCTTGTATGTTATTTGTTGCTTTTCCCTTGCTGCTTTTAATATTTTTTCTTTGTATTTTATTTTTGATAGTTTGATTAATATGTGTCTTGGCGTGTTTCACCTTGGATTTATCCTGTATGGGACTCTCTGCACTTTCTGGACTTGACTGACTATTTCCTTTCCCATGTTAGGGAAGTTTTCAACTATAATCTCTTCATGTATTTTCTCAGAGCCTTTCTTCTTCTCTTCTTCTTCTGGGACCCCTATAATTTGAATGTTGGTGTGTTTAGTGTTGTCCCAGAAGTCTCTGAGACTGTCCTGAATTCTTTTCATTCTTTTATCTTTATTCTGCTCTGCAGTAGTTATTTCCACTATTTTGTCTTCTAGGTCACTTATCTGTTCTTCTGCCTCAGTTATTCTGTTATCGATCCCTTCTAGAGTATTTTTAATTTCATCTATTGTATTGTTCATCATTGTTTGTTTGGTCTTTAGTTCTTCTACTTCCTTGTTAAACATTTCTTGTATTTTCTCCATTCTATTTCCAAGATTTTGGATCATCTTTACTATCATTACTCTGAATTCTTTTTCAGGTAGACTGCCTATTTCCTCTTCATGTGTTTGGTCTGGTAGGTTTTTACCTTGGTCTTTCATCTGCTGCATATTTCTCCATCTTCTCATTTTGTTTAACTTACTGTGTTTGGGGCCTCCTTTTCGCAGGGTGCTGGTTCATAGTTCCCATTGTTTTTGGTGTCTGCCCGCAGTGAGTGAGGTTGGTTCAGTGGCTTGTGTAGGCTTCCTGGTAGAGGGGACTGGTGCCTGTGTTCTGGTGGGTGGGGCTGGATCTTGTCTTCCTGGTGGGCAGGCCCACATCCAGTGGTGTGTTTTGGGGTGTCTGTGAACTTAGTATGATTTTAGGCAGCCTCTCTGCTAATGGATGGGGTTGTGTTCCTGTCTCGCTAGTTGTTTGTCATGGGGTGTCCAGCACTGGAGCTTGCTGGCTGTTTGGTGGAGCTGGATCTTAGCATTGAGATGGAGATCTCGGGGAGAGCTCTCGCCTATTGATGTTACTTGGGCAGGGAGGTCTCTGGTGGTCCAATGTCCTGAACTTTCCTACCTCGAAGGCTCAGGCCTGACACAAGGCCAGAGTATCAAGACCCTGTCAGCCACAAAGCTTTTGGGAAGTCTGAGGTCTTCTGCCAGCATTCAGTAGGTGTTCTCTAGGAGTTGTTCCACTTGTAGATGTATTTTTGATGTATTTGTGGGGAGAAAGGTGATCTCCACATCTACCATCTTGAACATCCCCCTCAAAGGTGAGTCACTGAATCACTGCAGAAACATTCTGGAAATGAAGCATGCTAATATCCTAAGCCCATTTAGAAATACCTTGGAGAAGAATCATGGAGTCCCCCCAGTCTGGTTTTCCTTTCTCCTTCTGTCTTACGGCGCTCTGGCCAGTTTGCCCATCTACCTATCACTCGATTTATTGTTACATGAAAAGAGTGGGCTCTAATTTTACGTACACAGCATGATAAAGAAATGTATGCATTTATACAAATACTATAAGCATACAAGAATATATAATCAATACAGTTATTCTTGGTGGGTGCATGATTGATATCACAAGTTATTTATATTTCCTAAATTTTCTGCAATGAATATATTTTTCTTTTGTAGCCATTAAAAAAGTGTATG
Organism: Monodon monoceros; assembly: GCF_005190385.1. Taxonomy (NCBI): domain Eukaryota; kingdom Metazoa; phylum Chordata; class Mammalia; order Artiodactyla; family Monodontidae; genus Monodon; species Monodon monoceros. The sequence goes on along the minus strand of NW_021703765.1, from coordinate 82,960,070 downwards.
AAGGTTATTATTTCTGTAACAAAGTTTTTGAGACTATTAATCTGAGGCTACAATTAAATTGTATCAGTGGTAGCAATTATAAAACCCCTTCTTAGCTTAACATGTCCACGTTTGTTTGTTTGCTGTTTGGTTTGTTTTGCTTTTAGGTGACTGCCCTTTCATATATGACGGATTTGAAAGAGACAGTATAGATTTCACGCCATGTTAGTTATATCTCTATTTTATTTTTGCTGTGCATAAATCATTTTACACAGTTGGACTAAGATATAAAGGTGGTTAGATTAATTTACCATGGTAGTGATAAATCACTTAAAAAGTAAGAAGAACCATTCTTTTCTGGTTGCCATGTGCTGGTGGAACACTGGATAAGAGTCTCTGAATGAATTTATGAAGCTGTTTTCCAAAAGTCAGAAATCCTTCTGGGGACATTGCCACATTCAGAACCCAGTTTGGTCCCGATGAATCATATAGAAAGAAGGAGTCTTAATCCGGCTCTTGCCACCAAACCTCAACATTATAATTTAGTTCTTCCATGAAGAGAGAATACAAATCACACTTTCATCATGTTGCAAATATGATGTCATTTGAAACTAAAATACATTCTTTCCATTGCTAGAGTGAGGGTAATGAATACAGTGGCCAGATGGCGTTGATCAATGTCACTTTTCCGGAATCCTGGGGCTGCCTCTTGTGGCTGGCTCAGGTTTTATAAAGTCCCGACTCGGACTATTCAATTGACTCACACTGTCTGGCCAGTGGGAAGGTCAAGCCTCATCTCTAGATTTTGGCTTTCCTTCCTGTTAATCTCCATCCCAGAGAGCACTTTTTTTTTTTTTTTTCCTGAACATTGAGACCTCTGCAAAAACTCACCTGAATAGAGTTCTCCCAGGCTGGAGCCTCGAGGGAGAGCAGCATTGCTAGCGAGCGTGGAGCACAATGGATTGACATGTCACACCCAAAACTCTTGCCTTATGCTGTCAGGTGGCAAGTAAAGGGCTCTGAACACAATAACTGCTTTTTTTTCTGCCCAGAGTTTCAATAGTGTTGTGTTTTTTTTTCTATTATAGAAAGTTAGTGGAAATTGACATGCTACTTTAAGATTTTTCTCTAAAGGGTCACCTGTCCAGAGCCAAGTGAACAGGGAAGGAAGAGTCCATAATTACCTGCAAACCCTGCAGCCTCCTGTGGTTGTATGAGGCCAACACATGCTTCACGCCCTTGAAATTCAAGGCACAGAGATAACATGGGGCTTCTGAATTCCTTAGCCTAATTTCTTGACCTACTTTTAAACCTGGGTAGGGGAAAGAGGGTATTTAGTCTTGTTAAATGTGGAATCTTTATCCTGGACACGGTGTCAGAAAAATGTTATTATTTTCCTCCAGCTGTGGTGCTCATTTGTTGAGTCAGCAAAGTGTTTTGGAGGGAATAATAGACACAAATCCCCAGACATCTGCAGACAAGGAGTTCGGACGGCTTTTCTTAAGCAAAGTAGGTTAAATCTGATCATGGACAAGGTTCCTGAAAAGTGACCTTGACTTTCTGCTGGCTTCTGATTCCAATCAAAATGGTTTCTCATGCATGCTGCCTTCTATAAATTAGAAGGAATAAATTGAGGACTCTCCAATATATATATATTTTTTTTACATCTTTATTGGCGTATACTTGCTTTACAATGGTGTGTTAGTTTGTTGTGTTAATTTCTGCTGTACAGCAAAGTGATTTAGTTATACATATACATGTTCTTTTTCATATTCTTTTCCTTGATGATTTATCACAGGATACTGAATATAGTGCCCTGTGCTCTACAGTGAGACCTTGTTGTTTATACGTTCTCTGTATCATATTTTGCTTCTGCTCATCCCAAACTCCCAAACCTTTCCTCTCCCACCTCTCCCTCCCCCTTGACAACCACAAGTCTGTTCTCTATGTCTGTGAGTCTGTTTCTGTTTCATAGATAGGTTCATTTGTGTCACATTTTACATTCCACATAGAAGCGATATCATACGGTATCTGTCTTTGTCTGAGTGACATCACAGTAGGATCATCTCTAGTTGCATCCATGTTGCAGCAAATGGCAGTGTTTTGTTCCTTTTTATGGCTGAGGAGTATGCAGAATCTCCAGTATTGATGAGGTACTGTACAGGGAAGCTTGAGACCTGAGTGCTGCCTGGGTAAACTTAACATCTCTGGGCTTCATTTCTATCATCTGTACATACAGCATCACAGCTTTTGATAATCGTGTCATTAAAAAATAAGCTAGAGGGAAACACAGATCCATTTGGCTCACCTTGATTTGTTAAGGACAGAATGAGGGGCGCAAGGAGGTTATTGAAAGTAGACATCCCAAATTTATTACATTACCCTACAGGCGAACTGCCTTTAGACGCACTGGGCTGTTTCCTCTCCCTGCGACATGACAGGCTTTTCTGTGCCTTTGCTTATATTCTTAGCTCAGCCATATTTCCCTGGGCCCTCCTTACCTGCTTGTAGGATTTCCGCTCAGTTTCTAAAATGAATTTTCAGATTCATTTCAGTAATGAATCTTCCTTGTTGGTCTTCATTCTGTCCTTCAGATTTAACTTATCTTTCCTTCTGCTAGCACTTTGCCTTACAGTATTAAGAATTGTCTTTATATCCCCACCTCTGCTATAGTTGTGGGTGGTGTGATGGCAAAGAGTAGCTTAAATACTTCCATGACTCACCACTGCCCAGCACAAGACCTGGCACACAGTAGGTGTTCAATAAGCACATGCTGATGTAACAGGAAACCCTCCTCAGCAGGGATGAAAACATGTGCACAGCTTCTTGGCTCTACCCCAAACAACCTTTCAATAGAACTCTTCCTGCATAGGTTCTGGTGCTTTCTAACCTTCACTGAATCTTTCTCTCTCAGTCGATAGCCATTTTACACAAAGAAACCAGAGTTTACATTAGAGCACTTGAAGTAAAATCATTTCTGGAGAGTCCTTGTCTGCTCAGCGGTGAGCAGAGAGAGGAGACGCAGTGAAAGGCAGTGGGGGAGAGTGGGGTCAGGCTGGACCACTGCCAAGGGATTTATTCCTGTATTCAACGCCTGCAGCAGGAGACCCAAAAGCCTTGGATAAGAGCAAATTCCCAAATTACTCTTTCTCACAGTTCCGTGGGGTGACTCAAGAACAGTCTAACTGCAAATAAGTATATTTCATCTGTGAGTACAGAAAGACTAACACCCTGTTTAACTGCAGCTCACATTACTGAGAGCAGAGCTGAATTCATGGGAAGGTCTTAGAAACGCGTGATTGCTGTTTCATCTTGACAACAGCAGTGTACTCCACAGAAACAAGCTGTCCATGTGATGCTGGTGGGTTCCCTTTTTATATTCGTGGATGTAAAGAAAAAATGCTTTCTCTCTTTCATTTACCTTATTTTTAAAAAGCGTTATGGAGGTCTAATTGACCTATCAACATTGCATATGTTTACAAATGCATAAATTCTTTGAACAGCCAAGAGCAATGAAAACAGTCCCCTAGGTGGTAGGCTAATTCCTACAGAGTGGAAGGCGATCACTGCTGTAGTTCCCGTAAAGTAGTGGGCTGCACGCTGCAGAGAGGGGTGACAAAAGAGAGATGCGGGCCAGAGCCTGTAAAACTGGGGTCTGCATCCTTAAAATGAACCCTGCATTCTCCTTATCAGCTTAAATAAAAAGTTGTCTTGTGGCTTTCCAGAAACCTGGAAAGTTTTCTTATAAACTTATATTTGTATGTAATAAATATATAATCATGTATTTATTACATATAATAGAATCAAAACAAGATGATCAGCAATTTAAGGCATTTCTTCATTTTCACAATGAGAGGATAAGAAAAACCTTGAAGGCATCAACTTTAACCATATAGAAAAAAAGTCAAATATCTATTTCTAACAATTACTTTAGCAAACGAATCACAGAGACGTATTGTAAATCAGTACATGTGGAAATATTGTCTTTTCTGCTGCCATCTTCCGTTCATGTTTTTGACGTCATGTCAGCCTAGAGCACTTTAATGCAGTTTTGAGGAACACAATCATTTTCACGTTTCGCTAGATTGTTTGCAAGAGAGGACATTGGAAATCGGTATCTGAGTTGTCAAGGTGTCTCAAGCTATGCACGCCTGTTTGTGTATGTAGACACGTGTTTCATGCCCAGGAGGCATGCACATACGATTGTACTGCCATCACTCGCCTATTTCTTTCTCTCAATAATCTTTTTATTTTTATGTTTTGGTCTTGCCGCGTGGCTTGCGGGATCTTATTTCCCCCACCAGGGATCGAACCCGTGCCCTCGACAGTGAAAGCGTGGAGTCCTAACCACTGGACCGCCAGGGAAGTCCCAATAATCTTTTTAAAGCTTGTGGATAGCAAAAGCGTTGAATACTTCACAACTGTGAAGTCATATCCCCAGAAAGTGCAAACTCTGTAAAATTGCAATCTCTCTCTCTCTCCTCCATCCTTCATCCCTTTCCCCTTCCTTTCTTTCCATCTTTCCTCGCTTTCTTCTCCTCCCTCTTCTCTCTCATCCCTCTCCTCTTCTTATTTGGCCAATTATATTATACGATCTCTAAGCATCTAAACCCCGCATTTAGGTCATTTCAGGTTGAATATTCTTTCTCCACACAGTATTTCTTATTGCTGTCAACTAAGATAAAGTGTCAGAGAACTCAGCCATGTAAGCAGCTTTACAAAGAACTCTAATGTTAGATGCCTCCCTCTTTCTGGAGAGAAATACGGTTTTAGGAAGTAAAATCCCCCAGCATGTATTTTGGCTTATTCTGTGCTTATCACATGTCAACACGTTTTGAATCAATGAGGGGAGAAAGGCAGATGGAAGGCTGATGTGTCCATCCAGTGGGTCCCAAACCTGACTGGTTTCAGTTACTTGGGAAGAGTGTGCAACATACAGATTTATATGAACCAAATCAGAATCCCCCAGAAATTGTTCTTTCAGAAAATCCCCCATAGAACATTTCAATGCTTAGCCAGAGTGAGGGACCACTGGCCTGTGCTATAAAGGACTCAATTTTCCCAGCAGAGGCTACTGTTTTCCCTGACAGATGCTCCTGGCTATCTCTCACCTTGAAACTCTCCAAAAGGGTTTCCTACTAGTGTTCAAGTCAGTCCCTCCTTCAGAGGAATTATACTTTCCTGGAAATAGATCCTAGAACAATTACTTCAAGCGGGTTGCTCTCCATGTGAAAAAAGATGGGGATCTAAAGAATGAACCAAAGACAGCAAGGTATTTATGTTGAAAATAAGCAACTAACAGCTCAAGGTAATTCCAGCAATCAAAACTCAAATCAAATAAGCTTGAGAAAACTGAGGACGCCTGTGAAAAACATCTTCTCTCATCCCTTTTATCCCAAGTTATTTCCGGATATGTCTCGATGGAAATCCCAAGAGTGCCTAAAGTACAGCTGGTACCCCTGGGTTCTGCATCCCCAGAGCGTATTCATCTTGTATCTGGAAGTTTTCACAGCTTGCCATCTTCACCTATTATCATTAATCGTTATCTACCTTTAGTCTGGGCATAAAGTAAACTTTAAAAATACCATTTGTTGCTTTATCATTCCTGTTCTCCGTTCACCTGGTGACTTAGAGAAATATATTTTAGACGACAACATCTGTTCCTCTTTCTTTCGTTAACAGACACCTACGTTTTTGTTTTGTTTTGAAATAAAACTCTCTCCACACTGAATTTTCTCTTGGTGGAAGAGGCCAGTAGAGATGTATGTTAGCCAAGACACATCACAGGATTCTGTCCCCTGGAACACAGAAACTTGAACAAAGTTGTGCAAAAATGGAAAAAAAAAATGTAAAAAGACTCATTCCTTTAGCATCAACCACAGTCCCAGCTCCCCTTTTCATATCCCCTTTTCCGCATAATGTTATCAAGCTTCAGATTCTGTTACATTAAAAATAAAGAAAAAGAACAAAGCGCTTTAAAGAAGGCTCTCTGGGTGGCCTGGGGGTGTGGTTGGAAGTATATGAGATTTTCCAGAAATCGAGAGTAAAATGAAGTCTTCTATTAAAAAAATAAATTTTATTTATTTATTTTTGGTTGTGTTGGGTTTTCGTTGCTGTGTGCGGACTTTCTCTAGTTGCGGTGAGCGGGGGCTACTCTTTGTTGCGTTGCGCGGGCTTCTCATTGCGGTGGCTTCCCTTGTTGTGGAGCACGGGTTCTAGGCGCGCGGGCTTCAGTAGTTGTGGTGCGTGGGCTCAGTAGTTGTGGCTCGCGGGCTCTAGAGCGCAGGCTCAGTAGTTGTGGCGCCCGGGCTCAGTTGCTCTGCGGCATGTGGGATCTTCCCAGACCAGGGCTCGAACCCGTGTCCCCTGCACTCACAGGCAGATTCCTAACCACTGCGCCACCAGGGAATTCCTAAAATGAAGTCTTGAACGACTGAACTGAGCATTGCTCTGTAAACATGATCATAAGATTTCACCATTTATAATTTTCTGGTTTTGGAAATGTTCTTGACTGTCCATTGTCATCGTTAGCACCCCCTGGTGGACATAGCTGCAAAGTGACTGGCGGGAGTTTAGGGGTCCATTTGTCTTCTTCACGTGGGGCTAAACCAAGGAGCTGGAGCCTGTGATCCTTTCTCATCCCAGCATCGAACAGACCACAGAGAGGAAAGGTCATGGCCAAACATCTGTGCTCACTTGCGCTGGGCCAGTGAAGTGTCCTTCCGTGGTGATTCTTTACTGAAGTTTGATTTCTGTTGATAATTAGAAGCATACAGAGAGAGCGAAAAACAAATGCCACACTTAGGATATATTTTTTTTTACCTCTGGAGGAGAAGCAGCAGAATGAAATTTGGAAAGCGTATACAGAAGGTTTAATCGCACTTGTACTTTTTATTTTTATATTCTTTGAGGTCAGTGAAAAATAACTTTTCTGTTATATTCTTCTTTTTAAAAATTTCATTAAAGTATAATTTATTTACAGTGTTGTGTTAATTTCTGCTGTACAGCAAAGTGATTCAGTTATACATACATACAGATTCTTTTTCATATTATTTTCCATGATGGTTTATCACAGGATATTGAATATAGTTCCCTGTGCTCTACAGTAGGACCTTGTTGCTTATCCATTCTATATATAATAGTTTGCATCTGCTCATCCCAAACTCCCAATCCATCCCCCCCCCATCTTCTATTATTCTTTATGTCTTTTTGTACACTGGACATTTTTCACAGTAACTTCTCAAAAAGGGATTTGGGGAACAAAGAGAGAAACTTTGTTTGGCTAAGTAGTCAGTAAAACAATATTTTTAGATGGATGATCTTTGCAGGTTCCATTAAATGAATAAGGCGTTTCTGATGAACATAATTTTATTAGAGCAAAATCCTTCAGTCTCTGGAAACACATCCTTTACACTACTCCCCACATATTCAGGAGCTTTGAGTAGGGTTGGAACTTAATGGATGCTTCTGATTTTTCTCAGCGGTTTTCACTTGATCTGAAGCACAGTGCTGTCAAAGGAAATGTGTTTCCCACACATTTCTTGAAAACATGAATAGGCAGGAAGTCAGAGACATCAATACACTTGATTGCTCTTCTCAACCACCTGTGAGAGTGCAGGGGAGAGACATGACTCATCCCTGCCGGTGGAAATTGGATTCTAAGTGTTGCTGAAGCCAAAAGATAATTTTAAAAGCCAAGTCCATTCCTCCCTTTACAACTGGATGACCTACAGAGGATTTGTAATCGCACGTGCCACAGTTTTTGGAGATGGGGTTGTAATTCTAAGATGGGCTACTGTGTTCTTACATTTCTGAGTTTTCAATTGTTTCCATAATTACCTAAACTTTCATTTAAAAATACCTTAAGTCAACTGTACTTCAATTTAAAAAATAAATTAAATAAAATACACCCCCAAAATACTTAACATCATCTTTCTCACAGATACATCTCTTCAGCCTGAATGGAAACCCCTTGACGAAGAAATTTGCATTAAATGAATGGAAAGATATATATTTGTCATCCGTTTGCAAAATGCAGAGTCCACCTGGTTATATTTGGGTTTGCCTGGCCCCCAAAGGTCTTGGGGATCCCACCGCACTCTTGTTAAGGAATTAAGAGTAATGAGTTGGTAACAGTGAATAAAATGTGGACCAATATCTACATTAGCTTTGGAATAAAGTGATCAATAACAGTGGTCCAGGTGGCTGGGACATCCATCAGTGACATAGATCAATCCGAATTCAGTATCTAGTACCTTCACCCACTGGAAGCAAAATCTACTCTATGCTGGGTGCCTTAGATATAGTAATCAACCTCCTGGTTGCCACTTGGAGACCTTGCACTTTGGTTGGGAAGACAAGACACAAGCACATAGATAGTGTAGACAGAACTCAGAAATAAGACGGTGTGTGCCGTTTGGAGTCACAAGGTTAGTGGGGTCCTTTAAGAGTGGACAGTCCATAGATTCCTAGAGCGAACATTTCGGGTGGAAGAAGTGACAAGAGGGGAGGGATGGAGATGCATTGGTGCGGAGGGCAGCATGAGGAAGCAGCTCACCCAGATGGGTAGTGTGTGCTGGGCACAGAGAGAGGGGCAGAGAGACAGGGTGGCCCAGGTGGAATCAGGCACATAGGGCTGCCCAGCCTGGCATGAGTAAGAGGCTTAACCTCTAGTGCCCAGGCTATTACAACTTGACAACCTATGTACTACCTCAGTGATATTCACAAGTTAAACAGTGTTATCCCATGATACATAAGGGTACTTTTAAGATTCAAGGTCACTTGGGAATTCCCTGGTGGTCCAGTGGTTAGGACTCTGCACTTTCACTGCCTGAGACACGGGTTTGATCCCTGGTTGAGGCACTAAGATCCCAGAAGCCGCGCAGCAAGGCCAAAAAAAACCAGATTCAAGGTCACCTGGGTGCTGGCTAGCCCAGCAGGCCCCCAAGTCAGAACGTGGACAGGAGCTCAGACTCCAGAGCCAGACTGCTGGGGTCTGATCCCAGGTCTTGCTCCTCCTGGCCCCGTGGACCCCCCTCAGCCTCTCTGCACCTCAGTGTTCTCGTCTGTAAAATGGGGGTGATAATAGCTCCACGTCGTCCTGTGACATCTGGGGTTGTGGGACTTTGCCCTGGAAATTCCATAGACGAAGACAAAATTATTGTCCATTTTCCCACCTGTGGTTGTAATCCTTACCTTTGCTCGAGTAGCTGGAAACTTTGTGTTCAGTTCTATTATGATGAAAGTTGATTTTACTTCTTCCAGTCAATACTTGAATTTTCCATAAGGATGATGACAAAAAGCTTTTAGACAAAACCAAGCGTTGTTTTCTCTGTTGAGCTATTTAGATTAACTCCAGCTACAAACTAAGCTCTGTCAGAACAAGCAGCCGTGAGCAGTTTAGAGAAAAATAATCTAATCCCAAGATTTGTTGAGTTTAAAGAAAACAAGCCTGACGTTAATTTGGGTGGGGGGCAAACCCATATTATCAACTTATGATATAACTAAATTTGGGGTGTTTTTTATATTTACACGAAATTTGTAATACTAAGAAGTATTCATTTCCTTTTTTTATTGAAGTACGGTTGATTTACAATATTGTGTTAATTTCTGCTGTACGGCAAAGTGATTCGGCTACATATATATATATGTATATATACATTCTTTTCAATATTCTTTTCCATGATGGTTTATCACAGGATATTGAATATAGTTCCCTTTGCTGTACAGTAGGACCTTGTTGTTTATCCATTCTGTATAGAATAGTTTGCATCTGCTAATCCCAAACTCCCAATCCATCCCTCTCCCAACCCCTTGGCAACCACAAGCCTGTTCTCTATGTCTGTGAGTCTGTTTCTGTTTTGTAGATAAGTTCAGTTGTGTCATATTTTAGATTCCACACATATCAGTGATATCATATGGTATTTGTCTTTCACTTTGAGAAGAATTCATTTTAAGTGAGATAATTATATTGTGGTTATTTTCAGGTGTCCTTAACTTATAAGTCCTTGAAAGTATGCTTACGTGTGTCCTTAGTCATAAACTGAGCCATATACTTATGATATATCAAATAACTATTCAAAAGATTTTCAGAGCTCATAAGAACCCATGGTCTCAGCTTATTGCCAAGGTTTTACTTTCTCTGGGAAGACTTATGCTGACCTGACAACTATATTGGGAGTTTAACGCAATATTTCAATTCTCCTACCACCCAGACCACAACCTTTAAGTGTTGAATCTAAACTTTGAGCTTCTCTTCTTCTTGAGAAACTGGTTCCTCCTTAAAACCTTGAGCTACCATTTGGTTTCTGAATACACAGCACCCTAACATTTACAGCAGGCTCAGACTCCCATGTCCAGCTTCCAAATGGGTTTCGGCCATTGTGAGACCCCTTACAGAAAAGTCCTCTGAATGAAATAGCTGAATAGACACAATTCCAGGGCTCTGTGCCATGTGAAATTGTAAGTAGCACTGACAATGTAATTTGCACTCATTTATGACACAGTAGCTCATAATGGCTTCACTTTTCATCCCCTTTATGAGCAAGCTCGTCTGTTGCTCTGATAGAAGCCCGTTTTGTATGAGATGTAGCTCTTTGTTCATAGAGATGCTGCGGAATGTAGATTGATGAGAAGTGGGCACGTGTGGTGTGATGGTGGGATGCATGGCAGAAGGGTACCCCCCAAAGTGTGTTTTCACCCCATCCAGGTAGAAACAGATATTATAGGACATGGTGTAAATCTTGCACACTTATTCACGTGCACTATGCTTGTTTCAACTGCGGGGAACTCATATAATAGATAAGTGATTAAATTAGCCACTTCCCCGATCTGCGTGCATCCTCTTGCAGAGGTAAAAGGGAGAGATTAGCCACTGTCTGGGTTTCTCACCAGACAGCAGGTGGGAGATGGCCAAGAAAGTCCATTACTGTGAAGAGACCCTCTTGGTCACTTTTACCTGGAGAAGGCAAGGAGATACACTGAGTCTCTTGCAATCACGTGGTAGGGGGAATTATAACAACTTTACCCTCTGCCACACCTCATTCGAAAATATCTACAATTGATAAGCTGAATCAGATGGTCATGAGGGTGAAAATGGGCAAGCAATGTGAGAAGTGCCAGCTCTCTGAGCATCTCCACAGCACGGCACTCCAGTCCCCCCTGAACCACATCCCTGCCCTGTTTCTTCCCACTTTCAAGCACATTTACTGGAATGGGGGTGGGGGGGGAGATCAGGGACGGGATTTTAAGACAGATTAGAGCTCAAATTCCCTCTGCCTGGCAGTTCTAACCCATGCCCTGCAGCTCAAGGTATTTAATTAGAGTTCTGGGAACTTGGGCGAGATCTATAGCAACAGAGGCATCTCAGGCATCCCTGCCGTCCTCTTTAGCAAACCCAAGGATGCACAGAGTATAACCAAACAAGGTTTTACTGTGGCACTGGTTAATAATAAAATGCAAAGGGAATGCAACAGACTCAGCTGACTCAGTTTGTTCCATGTTTTATTGGCACAGAAATCTCCCTTGTTTACTACTGAGGAGCCATATCTCAGCCATTGAGGATCTGCTCCCTGGGATGAACCTGGAGATTCAGGATCCCCCGAATTCCTGTTATTCTTCTTAGATTTTCTCGGCCAATGTCCCTACATGAAAATACATGGTTAGGTAAGGTGTGTGTGTGTTTGTGTGTGTTTGTGTGTGTGTGTGTGTGTATGTGTGTGTATGTGTGTGTTACAGAGAAAGATCAAGGGTTAGGAACACCAAGGCAGAGAGACAGACATAGAGAAAGATTTAGGAAAATGAATTTCCCAAAATATTTTCTATGATTTTGTTTTTCCTTTATTTACTTCTGTTTTTAAAAGCCCGGTGTTTAAATGCAGCACCAGGGGCTTAGAGCCTGAGTGGGTGGAGGTCGCTGCCTACCCCTCCTTATATGATTTTCATATAAAGAAATGAGTAATTTAAAGTTCAACCAGTGCATTTTAGTGGTTATAATTACTCATCCCCTTGCAGTACCTGCATTCTAGGAGATAGCACATAACCACTAAAATTTCTGTCATTTTGTTTTTTCCCCACCGTGATCTTGATGTCAGTTTTGGCTTCGACGGTTCCAGGCCTGAGATTTTCATTCTGGAAAGAATGATCTCCGCACTATTTTATGAACAGAATTTGGGGCCAAATCTCTCTTCACTGGGTCATGGGTATTGCATGTTTGTTGCATGCGAGCCTTACAAAGTAGTGTAGCATCCATTAGGTAGTATCCATAACTTGGTGCAGACTTCTCATACAAAGAAATAAGGTACTTGATGTCACTGTTAAACTGGATCAAAATCCCACTCACCAATTTAGGAAAACATGTTTATTTCCAATGTGATTTAATCTTTACAGATTCTTAGATCACACATTCTGTACTGGTTTTCTGGTGCTGTAGCAAATGGCCACAATCTTAGTGGCTTAAAATAACACAAGATTATGACCTTACGGCTCAGTGGGTAACAGGCCTCTCTGGGTTAAAAGCACGGTGCCAGAAGCCTGCATCACTTCTGGAGGTTCTAGGGGCGAATCTGTTTTCTTGCCTCTTCCAGGTGTTAGAAGTTTCCCGCATCCCCGGGCTCATGGTCCCTTCTTCTATCTTTTTTTTTTTTTTTTTTTCCTTCTTCTATCTTTGAAGCCACGGCCAGTTGAAACTTTATCATATTGCGTCTCTTGTCCACGTTACTTAAATTCCTTTATCCTTATGATTACACGAGACCCACCCAAATAATTCTGGACAAGCTCCCTACTTTAAGGTCAGCTAATTGACAACCTTAATTCCATCTACTCCCTTAATCCCCCCTCGTCGTGTAACATAACACGTGTATGCAGGTTCTGGGGATTTAGACATGGACCTCTTTGGGGAGGGGTCATTATTTTGTCAACCACACTCTCCTTTTGCATCTCTAAAACAATACAATTTGTATTTCTCAGCCCGATTTCTCAGCTCCTCTATTGAAGATTAGCTCTTGCTACAAAGAGTAAGAAGTTTCCCCAGACCCTATAATTGAAGTAGAGCAGAAATCATTGCCATAGTTAAAAGCAGCGGAGGATGGAACTTCCCTGGTGGCGCAGTGAGTAAGAATCCACCTGCCAATGCAGGGGACATGGGTTCGAGCCCTGATCCAGGAAGAGCCCGCATGCTGCGGAGCAACTAAGCCAGTGTGCCACAACTACTGAAGCCTGCACACCGCAATGAGAAGCCCGCACACCGCAACTAGAGAAAGCTGGCGCACAGAAATGAAGACCCAATGCAGCCAAAAAAAAAAAAAAAAATGAAGACCCAATGCAGAAATGAAGACCCAATGCAGCCAAAAAAATAAATAAATAAAAGCAGTGGAGGTTTTTCTATGACTATTAAAAAATAATGTTTTTGTGTTTGCACACTTTATATTTGCAAAACCACCCCTGACCTTTCCGACTGATCATGGAATCTTCACCACTGGAGATTAATGGTCTTAGAGTTTTACTGCTATAAAAATAATTCCTTTTAAATCACTCTAAACACGTCTTTTGTGAAGGTCTCATGAAGATGGTATAATCTCTGCTTTTTAGTTTTTCCTTTTTACATTTACATATAAGGATCCCTTTGGCTTTTGCAATACAAATTAATGAGTTATAGTAAGTTTGGTTGTAAAGTGAAATTCCTTATGTTGAATTCTGTTTCCCCATTGAGTGCCCCTTTATATGGACAGAAGGGTTACAAAGGGCTCTTTTCTTCAGCCCCGACAGCAATACAGGGATATAAACAAAGCCCCAGTGAAAGTTTATTCCTGGAACCCAGATTATGGTGCATATAACGAGTCACTTTCAAGGCAATATGAAAAGAGTCTGTCTATTCATAAAGCCTTGCCCGCATCCTAAATTGTTGCTGATGGGGAATAACTTCATTGACTAATATACTTCTAAAACAACTTAGTTATTTTGTGTTATAAAATAATGATAATAATTTATGGAAAACGTCAGATAAAAGTGAGGTCTTATATAAAATAATTGAATCAATTTTATCAGAGAAAAAATTTCAGAAGGCAGACGTTTTGTTTAACAACTCATTTTGTAAGCTACACAAAACAGTTCAAAACTTTTTGAGGTCCTCGATAAACATTTTTTGTGGTAATGAGTTATTTGGAAACCTCCAGTTTAAAAAAAAAAAATCGAATGATCCATACATTTTTATTTAAAAAAATGGATTTTTTAAAATAATTGACGTAGACAGAACTGCACATATATAATGTGTACAATTTGATGAATGTAAACATATGCAAACACCTTTGATACCATCACCACAATCAAGGTAACAGACATAATCAACACCTTGATGAGTTTCCTTTGTCCCTTTGTGTTTGTTTGTTTGGAGCCATAACTTTTTTATTTGAATATCTTCTTTGTCTGAAGTACACTACGTTTCTCTACAACACAGGGGAGGAAATTCTGTTAATCTCCGTAACAACATTACTCGGTAGCAGTGAGCACCTCTATTTTACACATAATGCATCTGACATATCAAAAGATTAAAAGAAGTGTCCAAAATCATTTGGCCAGTATCTGCTGAACAGGCACTCAAACAGAATCCTTTCAATTTGGTGGATTAGTTTCCACGTATGTCTTGCTAATTTTTCATGCCTTCTGATACATTTCCCAAATCAGAAACAATACCCACAGCTGTGACTTTTGTCTAATTAAACCTGAGGATATTTGAGGCAAATATGCCTGAGTCAGTGTCTGATACATCTCCCTGGTAGGGAGTTCTAATTACTATTTGTTCTAGTTTTGAAAAAAATATATTATCCATGCCCAAGAATTGAAATTTTTCTGTAAGAGTGTAAAAAAGACAATTTGAATATTAGAATATATCAGGAGCAATAAGCACAGACCCAGGAACACAAATTTTTTAAAAAGGAATATGCATTTTGCTATTAAAATTGCCTAGATGAAACCTAAATTGTGTTTAAAAATTTAAGATTAACCACTAAGCTAATATAAGTAAAACATAATTTGAAACCAGTGGGAAAAATAAAATTGAATACAGAAAATGTGATGAAGCCATTAGAAATCAGAGAATAAGGAAAAGTAAATATACAATAAGCTTTGTGGCTCTAAGAGCCCAGATCTTCTTCTAGGGTAGTGTCTTTCAAACCACAGTCCACAGCACACTAGTGGTGTAAAATAAGTTAATGCATTGGGACCACCATTTATTTTTCAAATCACATAGAATATCCTAGGTTAGAACAGAATAGAACTGAATAGAATAGGATGTACTTGACAACATTGCAACTAGTAAGGATAAAAATAGTTTTGCGAGATTTTGTTTTAGTATGTGTGTGTATACATTTTTGTGCAGACATGTATTGCTCAAAGTATAAAATGTAGGGCTTCCCTGGTGGCGCAGTGGTTGAGAGTCCACCTGCCGATGCAGGGGACACAGGTTCGTGCCCAGGTCCGGGAAGATTCCACATGCCGTGGAGCGGCTGGGCCCGTGAGCCATGGCCGCTGAGCCTGCGCGTCCGGAGTCTGTGCTCCGCAGCGGGAGAGGCCACAACAGTGAGAGGCCCGCATATCGCAAAACAAAAAAAAAAAAAGAAAAAGAAAAAAAAAAGTATAAAATGTATTTCTTTAGTGAGTTGTGGCCAAAATATTTGAAATCCACCTCTTTAGAACTTACATTGGGAATATTCATACTAAAAGCAAAGAAAAACTATGTGTTGAGTGATGGTGATAGCACAGGTTCTTACTGAATGTTAAAATAATAATAATAACAACCTATAATGATAATAGCAAATATATAAAATTCTCATGTACCAGATTTCTAAGTGCTCTACATATCTTAGCATTGAATTCTACAACTCAACTCTGAGGGGTAAGTCTATTACTATCCCAATTTTAGGGTCAAAAAAAATCAGTAAAAAGAAGGTAGCAAGTTGGGAAAACAGAATTCAAAAACAGGTAGAGGATCTGTTTTTCTTGTAATGTGGCTGTTCGTGCTGTCTCCTTGGCAGTGTTTCCTTCTGTCCCAATGGAGACTGAAGGTTCACTCACTTTTTTTAGGTCTCGTTTGTTTATTTTTTAAATTTTATTGGAGTGTAGTTGATTTACAATGTTGTGTTAGTTTCAGGTGTACAGCAAAGTGAATCAGTTATACATTAATCCACTCTTTTTCAGATTCTTTTCCCATATAGGTCATTACAGAGTATTGAGTAGGGTTCCCTGTGCTATACAGTAGGTCCTTATTAGTTATCTATTTTATATAGAGTAGTGTGTATATGTCATACCATAAAAAAGAATGAAATAATGCCATTTGCAGCAACATGGATGGACCTAGAGATTGTCATACTGAGTGAAGTAATTCAGACAGAGAAAGACAAATACCATATGATATCGCTTATATGTGGAATGGAAAAAAAAAGGGTACAAATGAACTTCTCTACAAAACAGAAATAGAGTTACAGATGCAGAAAACAAACTTATGGTTACCAGGGGGTAAGGGGAGGGAGGGATAAATTGGGAGATTGGGATTGACATAGACACATCATTTTTCACTTTTTTTTTTTTTTTCTTTTTTTTTGCGGTACGCGGGCCTCTCACTGCCGTGGCCTCTCCCGTTGCGGAGCACAGGCTCCGGACGCGCAGGCTCAGCGGCCATGGCTCACGGGCCCAGGAACTCCGCGGCATGTGGGATCTTCCCGGACCGGGGCACGAGCCCGTGTCCCCTGCATCGGCAGGCGTACTCTCAACCACTGCGCCCCCAGGGAAGCCCTCATTTTTCACTTTTGAAAGTAGAGATGAGGAAGGACTAGGAATGACTTTAACAATCATACTAGCCTCTGATCCACTGGTGTTCTGCAGTTCTCAGTCACAGATATTAGACCTGAGACCAGCAAGGACAGTGTTTTCTAGTCATTAGCAGTTCCAGTACCTTCGTGGTAGCTTCTGGGAGCACCGGGTGAGGAAGAGTTTTCAAATGATAAGCAGACCTAATGGGAAAATGGAATCATGCAAGTGATTAGACATGTCTTCTCTGAGCACAGGTAGGAGAGAAGAGATACACATATTCTTCCATTTTTCATTGGTTTAACAGACGTGTGTATCAAGGTCCCAGCCTGTGTCTGGCGTAGTGATGCTGTGATACACTGTGACCCAGAGGGACAAAGTCTCTGTCCTCATAAGGTTTATGTTCAAGTAGGAGAAGATGGTCAATAAAACAAATACCCAGACAAGTATGTAATAACCCCCAGAGGGTAACTGTGCTGTAAAGAAACATAAAGCAGAGGAAAGGTAGAGATGCCTGGAGAGGGAGTGGTCGCTATTTCAGTCAGGGTGGTCAGCAAAGTCTTTGTGAATGCAATATTGTTACCGAGTCCAAGCACGTACTGCTCGCCACACGACAGGCCAATAAATCGAGAGATGATGTGTTGAGGCAAGGAATAGCGACTTTATTCAGAAAAACAGCAGACTGAGAAGATGGTGTACTGGTGACCCAATGGCCCATCTTCCCCGAGTTAGAATTCAGGCTTCTTTTATACTAAAAGGGGAGGGGGTGTGGCTAGTTGTTGAAAACTTATGGTGTCAGAATCCTTCGTTCTTGCAGGTGTCCAGGTAGGTCTGGTCACCATGTTCCTATAAACCTCCAACAAGACAAATGTTATTCTCTGTTCTGCAACTTTTTATCTCTATGTGAATGGGAAAGTGTTATACCTTTAAAGGTCAGAGCCTTGAGAATGGGATCTCCTGTGTATTTCAGGCTCTAGGCAACATTTTTAACTTATAGCAAAAGCATTAGAATACAAAGGTCAAAGTAAAAGAAACGGATCCAATATGGAGTCAGATTTGTTCTTCACTATTACAATATTTTAGCAAAGACTTGAATGAAATGCAGGCGTGGGAGAATAATATATTTCAGGCAGAGGGAAGATCAATCACAAATATCTTTAGAGTATCTGGCATAACAGCATTTAAATAAAACATACCTAGCTCTGTTAATCATCTACTTTTGTCTGAGTGAATTTGGGCTACAAGGCTGGACACTGGAATGCCAGCAGTAGTTATTTTGGGGGGATAAGATGGTGGGGGAAAGAGGAACATCTTTTATTTTCTTTACTGTGCATTTCAAAATTGTTAGAATCTTTTCCAAAAATCACATCAGACTCTATAATAAAAACATTAAGTTACTTACTTTATTTATGCATCACATACACTCAGACTTAATGCAATTGGTCTTGAGATTGGACGAACAGATATTTGTCTGACTAGTTTTCCTATGACCAATAGGAAAGCTTCCAGGCAATTTTTTTTTTTTTTTTTTAAGGAAAGGAAGCTATTGATCGTTTGCCAACTCAGACACTTGTGTTCCCACATTTCAGTGACCTGTGTGAAATTATTATACCCTGAATTCCTTGCTCCCTGGCTCTGATCTTCTGATGCAGTTGCCATGGAAACACATACAGATTCAGTAGATGTGCAGAAGTTCTAAGGTCTGAGATAAGAGAAATAAGACAGATAGCAAATGGACTGGCACAAATGACGCTTGCAGACTGGGTCCTCAGGTGTAAGGATTTTGTCCATCACTTTGGATGAGGTGCCAGGTGAAGCCTCATTTAAGCACTGGAAATTCTGAGTTAGCAGCTGCAAATCAGAGGATGAGAATCCATCTGGAAGGACCCATATTTTCTCCTTTGGACTCAAGTTCAAAGAAGACACAGTGCATGAGGGAGCTTAGTCCAGAGTCGACGTTAAGCGACCACAGTCCTCATAAACAGGGCCGTTGAAAAGCACAGATGACTGGCTGGGTGGAACGGTGTTTCCTGGGAAATCCATACAAACTGGAGACTTTGGTATTCTGATAACAAGAACTTTGAATCACATATCATTTTGGTAAACCTGCCATAGAGCCGATCTCTGTTGATTGTTCTGTCTGCTTCTAGGATCATTTTTCTATTTAAGTCTATCATTTCTTTTAAAAATTGATACTGATCTTTCCACCAGTAAAAGAGAGGAGTGTCATCATTTTCAGGGATAGTTAATAATGCTTCAAAATGCTAGAATGAGAGAGTGGAGCATTCTGATTACGTAGCATCAGAGTGTTAAATCTCCTCCGAAAAAGAAGAGCTAATGCACAGGTATGATTTTAGTGATGATTGAAATCTGAACTAATAAGCACTTGTAGGTTAATTCACATAATGAAAGGTCTTTAAGTATTAGGGACTCAAATCGATATTCGTTATCTATTTTATATTTAAATTCCTTTTAAAATTATTTTTTATCTTCTCCATTTTAAAAGAAATGATACAGGGGTAGAAGAAAATTAAATTTGCATTATTAAACCATTAGAATCTAGAATAAAGGAAGCTTAGTGTAGGGTATATATAGAATCTATTACTTTCCTCTCAGTTTTCTTTAAATCTAAATTTAAACTGAACTCAAATCGAAACTAAAATTTTAAATTTGTTTTAATTGATAAGGTCTGTTTTTAAAAATAAGGTAATTATCAACATGTATCAAAAGATTTTCAAATTCCGTTTTCCAAAAATTTGCCTTACTGATATTTCTAGTTTCCCATTCTCTCCAGAACCTCATGACTCCTCCATCCAGAGGTGGACTCTGTTTTCCTTTCCCCTGAAACTGGGCTGAATTTGTGATTATCTCAAGCAAGAGAAAGCAGGGGACATGACTGTGTGTGACTTCCAAGACTGGGTTGGGAAAGGAGATATGGCTTCCCCTCATCTCTTGCTTAGCTTGTTTGCTCACCCTTGGGACACAGACCTCATGGTGTGAGGAAGCCAAGTAGCCTCTTGTCTGTGGTCCAGCCCCATCCCTGGTGATCCCCAACATCAACGACCAGCATGTGAGGGAGCTGCCCTCAGCCTCCGCTGGTCTGAGCCCCAGCTGGCACCAAGTGAGCAGATACAAACTGAGCCCTGCCCAAATTGCAGGGGACTGCAGGAAGTGGTTATGTAGATATATGTACCACATCTTTTTTTTAACGTTGTTTTTTATTGCAGTAAAAGTCATATCATATAAAACATACTGTTTTAACTATATTTATCTGTACAATTCGGCGGCACTAAGTACATTCACATTGCTGTGCAACTGTCACCATCATCTGTCTCCTGAATTTTTCACCTTCCTAAACTGAAACTCTGTCCCCATGAAACACTAACTCCCCATTCCCCTTCCAACTAAAAAGAGAACTACCATACAACCCAGCAATCCCACTCCTGGGCATATACCCGGAGAAAACCATAATTGAAAAAGATACATGCACCCCAGTGTTCATTGCAGCTCTATTTACAATAGCCAGGACATGGAAGCAACCTAAATGCCCATCACCCGAGGAATGGATAAAGAAGATGTGGTACATATATACAGTGGACGATTACTCAGCCATAAAAAGGAAAGAAATTGTGCCATATGCAGAGATGTGGATGGACCTAGAGACTGTCATACAGAGTGAAGTAAGTCAGAAAGAGAAAAACAAATATACCACATCCTGTTTATCCATTCATCTGTTGATAGACACTTAGATTGTTTCCATATCTTAGCAATTGTAAATAGTGCTGCTATGAACATTGGGGTGCCTGTATCTTTTCGAATTAGTATTTTTGTTTTTGTTTTGTTTTGTTGCGATATATACCCAGGAGTGGAATTGCTGGGTCTTGTGGTAGTTCTGTTTTTAGCGTAAATTTTGGAATGTCAAGTCAACTAATATGGCAGGCCTGGGAACAACTGCCTTACAACAGCTAAATGATCAAATACTGTAATGGCTTTAGCATCTTCAAGTTGAAATATCGGGGTTTACATCATTCTCAGCCACCGGCACATTGTTTCAACAGCTTAAAAACCCTTCAGAATAACTAGAACGTCCCAATCAACCCTGGTGCACACAACTTCTGATGCATATTAGCTCATGGAGATCAATGTATTTAGACAGAACAATATGTACATCACCAAGCACAGATGAGTCCCAATTTAACGGGGCTTGAAATGCCTTCTCTGTGTCAAACACAGCGGGAAGTTTCACCTGCCAGCCGTGTCCATTGTTTATGCCTTCAACCTGACTTCGTGGAATTACCAGGGGTTGAAACTGAGACCAGGTAAGATCCATCTGTTATATAACATGCTGTGCAAACTCCTGGTTTTTTTTTTTTTTTTTTTTTTTTTTTGCTGTACGCGGCCCTCTTACTGTTGTGGCCTCTCCCGTTGCGGAGCCCAGGCTCCGGACGCGCAGGCTCAGCGGCCATGGCTCACGGGCCCAGCCGCTCCGCGGCATGTGGGATCTTCCCGGACCGGGGCACGAACCCGTGTCCCCTGCATCGGCAGGCAGACTCTCAACCACGGCGCCACCAGGGAAGCCCCTCCCTGTTGTTTTTTGTTTTTCCCTTTGTAGCACGGATCATGGGTGCAAATAATACACAATTTGTGGAATTT
Source organism: Monodon monoceros (assembly GCF_005190385.1). Taxonomy (NCBI): domain Eukaryota; kingdom Metazoa; phylum Chordata; class Mammalia; order Artiodactyla; family Monodontidae; genus Monodon; species Monodon monoceros. The sequence goes on along the minus strand of NW_021703765.1, from coordinate 82,938,638 downwards.
TCTAAGGGTCCCCATCAGCCAAGAAGTGACTTCAATGAATGAATGAAGCAGGTAGACTGCAGTCAACTGGAAGATTGTGCAAACAATACAAGGTGGCTTATAAACATCACTTGAAGATGTGACATGTGCCTGTTTTATAGATAAATAGAAGCTCCAGAAAGAATAACTCCTACTCTCAGAATATTAATACCGTATTTCACATGTATGCTCTGTCAAGCAAATCTGTATCTTAAATCATAGTTGGTAATTTCCTAAAGTAGGAAACATATTTTAAGGTATAAATACTCATGGCATGCCATACCTATACCCCGTTAGACAGCTAAAGGAGCTTCAACATTCTCTACCTACTCAGCCACCTAATAAGCGAGGCTGTCTATGAAATTCTGATACCATGTATTCATACCCATTAAAATACATATTTGTTACTTACTTGTAATTATTCATATATTTAAATAAGGTGCCAGTAACTCAATATATATAACTCAATCCTACCTTAGTAAACAATGGTACAAAGAAATGCCTATCTTTTTCAGGAATTTACTACCTAGGAGAAGGGAAATAGGTAATTCTACTACAAGGGAAAGAAGTTGCTATAAAAGGTCTTAATAAAATTATCCAGGAGCACAAATAATGGAAGACTCCCTGTTAAGTTGGAATCTTCAATGAAAGTGCCACGAAATAGGAAAAAAAATGTACAGGGCTCTGAAAATCAAAGATAGGGAATGGCATCCCGGAGGTAAGGAACAGTCTATGCAAAGGTGCAGAGGTCAGAAGATTATGAGTCGACTAATAGCCATGAAAAAAAGAATATTTTTGAAAACATCTCTAATCCACTAAATACCAAGCCACAATAAACTCACATAAAATAATCATCTTTATTGAATATACTAAGCAAGACAATCAGTTCTTTCTACAAATTGAATTCTATTAATATTAACTCTACCATTTTGAGTATCCACCCTAGACCAGAATCTCCTTCTGGCCAAAATTTACTTCCGATATTTAGAACACCTCAGCAAGATTTATATTGTTAATATCCTGTTCACAAATGGAAAACAAAACACAAACAATCAAAAAAGAAAAAAAAATGAGATTCAGGTTAAGAAACTCGTTCAAAGCCACCCTTATTCTGGTACCTTTGAAATTCAAACCCAAGTCTCCTTAGTACCAAAGCATTTAACCATTTTTAATGCTTCATGTTATTTCATGGTATAAGGGGAAGGAGAAACGAATGACCTACTTAAGAAAAGAAACTTTCTGATGATGCTTTCAAGCAATACTTGACATCAGATTGAAAGAACATTCTATTTGTATTGCTAATCTATGGATTTTAATTACCCTCCCTATGTCAATGGTCCAACCGTAGCAACAACTGAGAAATATTTGTCCTGCTGGGAATTAGCCAGTCCACTCTGGAAATAGGTAGCATCTGTAGGGACCCAGGAACAATATGTTTAAGACGGAGGGCTGGAGGATCTGTTCATTATTCATATAATTTCTAAAATGAGCTTGGCTTTAGATTTAACAATCATCGCTTACTGTCATGGCCAAAATACAGCATCTTTATCTGCCCTGTCCCAGTGGTGAGAATAGAAGTCGTTAGAAATACTTCTGGATTGATGAATTCCCATTGGTAGCATATTCAAAAATATAATTTTCAGAAAATAGATAAAATGGCTACTAAGCCTATGGGTAATTATCAATTTTATAAGATATGCTAAATAAAAAAGCAACGTGTACTCTGTATTTATGATTCTGGGAAGGCCAATGCTCTCAGTGAAGACAGTTAGAAATAGATGAACAAAAGTAAACAAAGGAATAACTGAAAATTTCCGTGAATGCAGTAGGGCACTAAGACATTAACAATGAACTCCAGGCCTGGCTCCAGGGAAATACAGAGACCCTAGGAGGTAAGCACAGCTTTTCAGCTGTGGCTGGTGACTTTGCCTATCAAAGTGTCAGCCCCAGTATTTATTATACTATTTCGTTTCATTAGTCACCATTAATTGTCTAGAGTGCTTTTCCAAAGTCGTTAGCTGAGATCCTCCACAACTCATATGTGCTTGCTGATGGGCGATTAGTGGGTAGCGTCGAATTTTCTCCTTTCCAAACAGTACAACTAAGTAGGAACAGGGATGATTTATACACAACCAGAGAGGATTTTGTGAACTCCTTTTCAAAGTAGTGGGAAGAATAAAAGATTTAACAGCTATTTTTACATCTAAACCTTCCCGTGGTTTTTAGGGGGAAGGGAAGTCGGTATTGATACGGTACAGATATCAATTTTCAAAGCTCTCTGCAGTCTTCATGCATGAAGTGAGGAGGACCATAATAAAATATTGAACAGAAAAGCAGAAAGAGCCCTGTTGACCACCTTGCAGTTTTCTTGCATAAATGTGAGATGCATCTTCTAATGAATTCTGTGCCTGCCACTGATTCATTCTCAGTAGCAGGCCCTTGGCTATCCAAAGCTATTCTGGTAGAGATCAGAACTGGTAAATTTCCTTAGGGTGGCCAAACATAGAGCAAGACAGTCTGAAGTAGACAAGGGAAGGGCTGAGCTGACCATGTGCTAGTCAGATGGGGACACCAACCTGGCAGCAAGTCAGCAGGTAGCTAAATGGGAAGCAGGTCTGTGTAGCTGAGTCACTGAGCTCCCGGATTCTGGAAGGAAAACTCACAAATCTAAATTGAATTCCTGCTTCCTTTACTTATTAACCTCCCTAAACTTCAATTTCTTTCTTTTGTTTTTTTCAGTTAAGATTTTGTTTTAGAGTACTTTTAGGTTCACAGCAAAATTGAGGGGAAAGTGCAAAGATTCCCATATAGAAGAACCAGAGGGGCTTCCCTGGTGGCGCAGTGGTTGAGAGTCCGCCTGCCGATGCACGGGATGCGGGTTCGTGCCCCGGTCCGGGAAGATCCCACATGCCGCGGAGCGGCTGGGCCCGTGAGCCATGGCCACTGGGCCTGCGCGTCCAGAGCCTGCCGCGTACCACAAAAAAAAAAAAAAAAAAGAACCAGAGAAGAACATTTGTAACAAATGATAAACCTACATTGACACTTCATAATCACCAAGAGTCCACAGTCTGCATTAGGGTCAACTTGGTATTGTCCATTCTGTAGATTTGGACAAATGTATAATGACTTTTCTTTTCATCATTATGGTCTCATACAGAATATTTTCACCGCCCTAAGAATCCTCTGTGTTCTGCTTATCCAACCCTCCTACCTCCAAACCCTGGCAAATCACAGACCATGATTAGTTTTGCCTTTTCCAGGATGTCATATAATTGGAGTTGCACAGTATGTAGCCTGAAAAGTAGTCTTTTCGGATTGGCTTCTTGCACTTAGTAATTTGCATTTCAGTTTCCTCCGTGTATTTTCGTGCCTTGATATCTCACTTCTTTTTAACACCAAATAATATTCCATCTACTGGGTGTACCACCGTTAATTTATCCATTCATGTTGATTCCGGGTCTGGAGCTTTCTGTTTTGGAACGTTATGAATTTTGATTCAATTTCTTTAATAGTTATAAGCTTAGTCGGAGTGTCTATTTCTTCTTGTTGAGTTTTGGCAAATTGTGTCCAGGAATCGGTCCATTTCATCTAGGTTATAAAATTTGTCAGTATAGAATTGTTCATGGTAATTCTTTAATCTCTTTTAATGTCCATGGGATCTGCAGTGATGTCCCCTCATTCATTTCTGATATCAGTAATTTGTGTCCTTTCTCTTTCTTTCTTAGCCTGCTTAGAGGCTTATCAATTTTTTGAACCTTTTCAAAGAACCAGATTTGGGTTTCAACGATTTCCTCTACCGATTTCCTGTTTTCAATTTCACTGACTTCTGCTCTAATTCTTAATCATTTATTTTCTTCCTCTTACTTTGGATATAGTTTGCTCTTCTCTTTCTAGTTTCCTAAGGTAAGAACTTAGGTTACTGATTTTCAGTATATTTTCTTTCCTAATATATGCATTCAGTGCTATGAATCTCCCTTTAGGCACTGCTTTTGCTGTATCCCACAAATTTTGATAGACTGTGTTTTCATTTTCATTTGGCTCCAAATCTTCAATAAGCCCAGCTAAAGTCATGATATGTTTTGTACCAGTTAGCTGTTGCCATAATAATGCTGTGTAATAAGTAATCCCCTAATTCAGTAACTTTAAACAATAACCACTTATTATTATTCATAAGACTATGGGTAAACTGAGCAGTTGTGCTGACCTTGACTGGTATTACCTTAGCATTTCGTTTGTTTGTTTGTTTCCCCAGTTTTGCCTGACATTCATTTACATGCCTGGCCGTCAGCTGACTGTGGGCAAATTTAGGATAAAGTGGCTATGCTTTACCTGGTCTCTCACCCTGAGCAGGTGAGCCCAGGTTTATTCTCATGCTAGAGGCAGAGGTACAAGAAAAAAGCAGAAACATGCAAGCCCTCTTGTAGCTAGACGCAGAAATGGCACATCGCTACACTTGACTAAAATAAGTCACGTGGCCACACAAGATTCAAGTTTGGAAAGGGTTGGAAAATATTTATAGATTGAGGGCTTCTAGGAAGGAGGAGTGTTCTTTCCTTTGTCCTGCTTTGCAGCTTTCAGCAGCTAGAGAGATGGGGGAGAGCCTTCAAGAACAGGAGATGCATAAAGGACCAGTTGGAAGGTGGCGGGAATGATGAGGCAGGTCTGTGGGTGTGGCCCTGGAGGCATCTGCTACACCTCCAGTTTTGTCTGCCCAAAGACCTCCCTTTCTTCCTTAGCTGAGCCTACTTCCAATCAGCCTTGTTCTTCAACATGGACATACTTCTCTAAACAAGCCTTTCCTCAGCCCTGACGTCCTGATTGGTGCCCCTCTGCAATGTCCCAGGATTGCTTGCACCTCCCATCATAGAATTCATCACCTCGTCGTTTAATGGCTCATTGACTCTATTCCCTACTCAGGCACGAGCTGTTCGAAGGCTGGGATTTTGTCGACCATTGAGTTCCACAGTGCCTGGGACATAATACACATTCGATAAACACTTGGTGTATTTTAAAGAGCCTTTAAACTCAAATTTAAACCTCATTGTATAAACCTGAGTTTGATTTCCCATTGGATCCTGAACAAATAATTTACGTCTTCTCAGTGACATGGCATTCAACGCACATTAACTTGGGAAGAGCATCCTCTCTCTGCCAAGGGCAAAAATCACCTTTCAGGACCTCCAAATGGAAACTGTAGCACAGCCAAGACAATGAAGCTGTAATAGGGTTTTTCAGCTGAATAATTGGGTTTTTCCAAATATATGAATATTTTATGTTTCCTTGTATTAATCACTTGTGGAAAATAAGTTGCTGTTAAATAAAATGGTGTATATGACAACAGTCAATAGACACGTAATGACTTTTCTCTTTCACACTTGGTTAGGTAAAAAGTTTTTGCCATAATGTGCTCTCAAACAGAGGTGACTGCTAGTATTGGGAACAACAACCCAAGACTGTTTCATGCACGCTGCTGTTTGATCAAGGACCAGGGATGGAGTAAAGAGCAGCCTCAGACACTGAATCTAAACAAGGCGATGACGGTTACCATTAGCTACTGTCCCAACTTAGTCAAAGGCTCTACCGAGGAATTCAGGAAGCTCTGGAGAAGGAAATGTCTCTCCTTCAGCAAGCTGGCCCAGCCTTCAGTCTGGTTTTCCCTCCACTGTGGTACTTACACACACCTTCCCCATGCCCGAAAGAACTCCCCAGTGCAAAGTCATGCATGATGCTGGGCAGGCCATTAACCTCAAGGCTTTTGCTTCCTATGAGGAAAGGGTGCAGAGAGGGGCAGGCGTAGGGCTTCAGGCTTTTCCTGCAGCAGCAGGAAAGGTGTGCTCCATTTTCTGTTCATTATTTCTTCCATTTTTACTAAGATGTAATTGACATACAGCACTATATAAGTTTAAGGTGTACAGCATAATGATTTGGCTTACATCATGAAATGATTATCGCAATATGTTTAACAAACGCCCATCATGTCCCATGGATCCAAAATTAAAGAAATAAAAAAAAATTTTTCCGGCTTCCCTGGTGGCGCAGTGGTTAAGAATCCCCCTGCCAATGCATGGGGCACGGGTTCGAGCCCTGGTCGGGGAAGATCCCACATGCCGCGGAGCAGCTAAGCCCGTGCGCCACAGCTACTGAGCCTGTGCTCTTGAGTCCGCGAGCCACAACTACTGAAGCCCGCATGCCTAGAGCCCGTGCTCCGCAACAAGAGAAGCCACGCAATGAGAAGCCCACGCACCCCAACATAGAATAGACCCCGCTCGCCGCAACTAGAGAAAGCCCGTGCACAACAACGAAGACACAACGCAGTCAAAAAAAAATTTTTTTTTTAAATTTCCTTGTGATGAGATCTCTTAGGATTTACTCTCTTAACTTTTGTATCTAACTTACAGCAGCGCTAATTATATCTATCACATTGTACATCACATCCTCAGTACTTATTTATCTTAGAACTGGGAGGTGCAATCTCTGCGTTATAAGATAAATAAGTATTGGGGGTGTACTTGACCACCTTCACCCAATTCCCCCTCCCCCACCCCTCCTTCTGGTAACCACAATTCTGATCTCTTTTTCTATGAGTGAGTTTGTTTTTGAAGTATAATTGACTTACGATACTATGTTAGTTCCTATTGCACATCCTAGTGATTCTATATTTCTGTACATTTCAAAGGATCACCATGATTAAGTCTAGTGACATTAAATATGTCACCATACGAAGATATTACACAGTTATTGACCATATTCCCCACACAGTACATTTCATCACCGTAACTCACTTATTTTGCACCTGGAAGTTTGTACCTCCTACTCTCCCTCACCTACGTCCCTCTCCCCACCACACCTCTCCCCTCTTGAACAACCACCTGCTTGTTCTCTGTATCTATAACTCTGTTTCTGTTTGGTTATGTTTGTTCATTTGCTTTGTTTTTTAGATTCCGCATGTAAGTGATATTGTACAGTATTTGTCTTTCTCTCTCTGACTTACTTCATTTAGCGTAATGCCCTCTAGGTCCATCCATGTTGCCACAAATGGCAAGATTATATATAATACAATATATAATATATATATATAATTATATATATATATATATATACCACATCTTCTTTATCCACTCATCTATTGATGGGCACTTAGGTTGCCCATCTTGGCAATTGTAAATAATGCTGCAATTAACATAGGGGTGTATATATCTTTTCTAATTAGTGTTTTTTTTAAATCTTCAGATAAATACCCAGGAGTGGGATTGCTGGATCATAGGATAGTTCTATTTTTAATTTTTTGAGGAACCTCCATACTGTTTTCCGCAGTGGCTGCACCAATTTACATTCCCACCAACAGTGCACAAGGGCTCCCTTTTCTCCACACCCTCACCAACACTTCTGCCATCTTTTGGTGATGGCTATTCTGACCGGTGTGAGGTGATATCTCATTTTACTCTGGATGTGCGTTTCTCTGATGATTGGTGACGTTGAGCATCTTTTCATTCACCTGTTGGCCATCTGGATGTCTTCTTTGGAAAAATGTCTGTTCCGATCCTCTGTCCATTTCTAAATTTTTTTTTTTTTTGCTGTTGAGTTGTATGAATTCTTTGTATGGGTTTGCTCTATTTTCACTCCTGCCTTCAATCTTTCTCATCAGAATGAAGAGGAGGGTCCGTACAAAAGACCCTGCAGGTGTGTGCGAATTCCCCCATATCCAGGGAAGTTAGAGGTTCCATAACTTCACAGTAGCCCACTCCCAGCTTTGAGCAATTTGTTAAAATTGCTGTTACCCAGTGCAGGTAGCCATCCCTCCCCCTCGAGCTCTGCTACAATAGAAACAGATCATGCCATCCAATTGTCCTTAGCTGAAGGGCTGACCCTGAGCGGACTTTAGGATGTATAACTACCCAACAATATCAGTTCTCTGATAGGTTAGATAAACGTCGTGATTTTTTGGTGTAGTTGACCTTTTTCATTGCTAAGTTGAAAGCAGTGCTCTTTCCAGTGAGGCAAAACCTCTTTCATGCTTTGAAAGGAATTAAACAGATGAGTGAAGTAAGAGCCCCAGCAAGGGTGAATATAAATTGTTGGAAACTAATTGTAGCCAGGTAAACAGTCATTTTCGATTAGACTTAAATGCAACAGCAAGGAAGGTACATAGTAAATATGTCATTGCTGTTTGACAAGCCTGCAGTTTTCTCCTTTCCAAATTAATGAAAAGCCTCTCTCCTTTAGAAAAAAAAATGCTTTAAAATATTTTTGAAATTTAAAGCATTTCAATTAGGTATCAAATTTTAGAAAGAAATTGAAAATGAAAATTAGAAAATAAAAACAAAATTAAAATGTTTAAAATCCTGCCTCCCAAAGGGGAAAATCTATTAGTAATTGGCAAATCTTCCCGTTCAGTAGTAAATGGTTATCTAGGATTTTATGAACGTGGATGTTGGCTTCAGTTTCTAAATAATTTGGTTTCAAATGGCATTTCCAAAATAATGGCATGCATACAAAAAGGTACACTTTCAGGCAAAATGTCACATGGGAAAATTAAAAAGTCAGACATTTCTTGGACTTATTACTGATAAGTACTGGACCTGAGTTTACAGGATAGATATCTATATATACATATATGTGTATGTGTATAACATGACTACAGCATGATTTGCTATTCCTTATGTACCTGCATGAAATCATATCCAGTTTTAAAACTTGTAGCCCTCTGAACCTGTATCCCTCTTAATGCAGCTCTATTATAAGTCATACTGTAGTTTTCACAAGCCAGTCTAAGACCTTTTGGGCTTGTTTTTTTTTTATCATTCTTTATTTTTTATTAAAGTATAGTTGATTTACAATGTTTCTAGTGGAGAGCAAAGTGAATATATATATATATATATATATATATATATATATATATATATATTCGCTTTGCTTTTTCAGATTCTTTTCCATTACAGGTTATTACAAGACACTGAACATACTTCCCTGTGCTATACAGTTGGTCCTTGTTGTTTACCTTGTCGATATGTAGTAGTGTGTATCTGTTAAACCTACATTCCCAATTTATCTCTCCTCCCCCCTGCTTTTTCCCTTTGGTAACTGTACGTTTGTTTTCAATCCAAGACCCTTTGAACCTGTCCTCCTATTTAAAATCAATAACTAATTACCCAATGGCTTCTCTAGCTCCTCGTGGCCTGGGGAGTGGATTTTGCCATTTGAAATGGGGCTGCTGTTTTGACTTCAAAGTCAGTCACAGATGCTCACGTGCTGCTGGTCAGATGTTGCAGGAGCCAAGTGGGCTGGATTCAGGAGATTTAAATAAATGCCTAAGCAACAAAGATGGCCAAGCGACTTTTCTTTCTTACAAAGAAATTACTTCATTGCACACACAAAATCATTTCCCTTGGAAATAAGATAAGCAGGTGGCTGCAATTTATATCAATTAAATTGTGGCCTTGTTTCTGTAATTTGCATTTTTTCTTTCTTAATGATAGCTTTTTATCAAAACTGCTGATGGATAAGCACTTATAAGATTTGATCTTTCTATGTCTGTCTTCTTTTTTGCACTACTTAGAAAAGTTTTAATAAGAAATATAACCACGCTCCAATTGAAACTTAATGAATGAAAGACTAATGCATTTTCTTTTGATTAAAAAAATTGCAAAGCCAAGTAGAGCACTTTTGGAAATGATGAATATGGAAATTATGATTCTGTATGTTGGTCTTGAAAAGTTTCGTCTGAGTGATCATTACAAATCAATTTATTTTTCTTGAAAAAAATTTCCAAACTTGAAATAGAGCGTAAGGCAAGTTAGATAGCTAATGCAAGGAGTTAACGCAAAACTGGATGAGTTCATGAGGGACTAGTTACAAATAATGATGCGAGTTGTTTTTGTTAGGAACTAATTTTCCATGATTTTATTTTATTCTATTTTTCCTGCTGTAGTTATATTGATGTGTCCCAGTACCCTGGGCAACAACTTGGTTTGTGGAAGTCATTAAGACAACAGGAGGATGGAATGAGAAGCTTGATTTGCAGTTTTGTAGGCATCTGGGATTCATATCGCCCTCCTCTGAGCCATGCAACGCTCCATTTTGCATCTAACAGTTTCGCAGTTTTCAATTTCAGTCAACTCCACCATTAGCATCATCGCCATCAACACGACTTCTTTTTCCTCAAGTCCGCCTAAATCTTCAAAAACCACCAGACAAACAAAGGTAGCCTGACTCTATCGCTAATACAATTCCCGAAAACATTTTAACAACTGTATATACATGTATACACGTATGTACTTACACACATATAATATGCACGTATATATACAAACATATACCTATATGCACATGTAATATTCATATTTTAAGTATATAATACAGGTTATAAATAGACACTCAATAATATGCATACACAACATATCTTTGTACTTTCTTTGAAAGTTCTAAGACTTACGTTCATCCACTCAGACGACAAATATTTCCTGGGGACTATCTATCTGCTGGCCACATTGTCACACGGTGTGAGGTGTTATAAAAAAGGCAAAAGCCCATCCCTTATGTCACTTGCAGTCACTGACAATTTAGTGCAATTGGATTTTGAGGGGCAAGTGAGGACCACGAAGCAGATAATGAGCGGGTTCCGATGGGAAGGGGGGAAAGAATTACTAACGAGAGCAGAAAATAATAGTGACAGATGGGGCCAGTGATTGTGATTGTAGTGATGATGTCATTCATGAGGAAGACTGTTCAGCAGAGAGCTCTGCGTGCCTCCCCCAAACACATGGGATAGGTATGCTTTCTGCCCTAGTGACGTCCGGCTTGACCGTAGGTTTACTTTGGCCAGTGCAACGTGGACAGGAGTGGTAGGGTGCCAGTTAAAAAGTATGCCAAGTTTCTGCCAGTCCTGCTTTTAAAAAATGTCATTGACAACAGAGCTTTTCATCATATTTTGATGGGCAGAAAACTGCTGACTTTAAGGCACGTCGAATGTATTTGCTTATTGTCAATGATGAACAGGAAAGACCCACAGTAGTGTATCATTAAAAAAATGTTTGCATGGGGCTTCCCTGGTGGTGCAGTGGTTGAGAGTCCGCCTGCCGATGCAGGGGACGCGGGTTCGTGCCCCGGTCCGAGAAGATCCCACAGGCCGCAGAGCGGCTGGACCCGTGAGCCATGGCCGCTGAGCCTGTGCTCCGCAACGGGAGAGGCCACGGCAGTGAGAGGCCCGCGTACCGCAAAATAAAATAAAATAAAATAAAATGTTTGCATGTAAAGAAAATCGCTGGTCCACATATTGATTCCACATTTTCAAAATAAAGCCATCCCCTGGTACTGAAATTTGCAAGGTTCAATGTAAAACAGTGAATAGAGTTCATGTATAAGCAGATAGAATAAGAACAGTTTCCCTTTATTTCAGTGTTTCACAGTTTCGTTCAGTGTTCATTCCCTGGTGCCCTGTATACTGTCTGGTACAGAGTAAATTGTTAATAAGTATTTCTCAGTAAGAGAATCAAGTTCAGAAACAGCACTCAGTATTTGATCAATTTGTTCATTCAACAAGTATATATTTGTTGAGTAAGTAAGCAAACCTTAGAACTATTCACAGGTACCATTTCCGGCATCCTTCTGAGAACACAGCTGGTCATCTGATTGCCCTTTTTTGCAAGGAGGTGGGACCATGTGAATTGTTTGCGCTGATGGAAAATGAAAAATGGGAGCACTTTCTTGCTTGGTCTTGACTCTCCACCTCACTTCTTTGCCTCCATGATTATGAAATCTTGTTTTTTTTTTTAATTTATTGAAGTATAGTTGATTTACAATGTTGTGTTAATTTCTACTGTGCAGCAAAGTGTCTCAGTTATACATATATATACATTCTTTTTCATGTCCTTTTCCATTATGGTTCATCACAGGATACTGAATATAGTTCCTTGTGCTCTACAGTAGGACCTTGCTGTTTATCTACTCTCTATATAATAGTTTGCATCTGCTAATCCCAAACTCCTAATCCATCCCTCCCCACCCGCTTCTCCCTTGGCAGCTACCAGTCTGTTCTCTACGTCCCTGAGTCTGTTTCTGTTTCATAGATAAGTTCATTTGTGTCATATTTTAGAGGTCACATATAGCGATATCATTTCCTCTTTCTTTTTTAAAAAACTTTTATTGGAGTATAATTGATTTACAATGTTGTGTTAGTTTGAGGTGTACAGCAAAGTGAATCAATTAAACATATGCATATATGCACTCTTTTGTAGATTTTTTTCCCATATAGGTCATTACAGAATATTGAGTAGAGTTCCCTGTGCTATACAGTAGATCATTATTTGTTATCTGTTTTATATATAGTAGTGTGTATATTCAGTCCTAACCTCCCAATTTATCCCTGGCCCCCTTTCCACCCTGGTAAACATAAGCTTGTGTTCTACATCTGTGACTCTATTTCTGTTTTGTAAATAAATTCATTTGTACCTTTTTTTTTTTTTTAGGTTCCACATATAAGCGATATCATATGGCATTTGTCTTTCTCTTTCTGACTTACTTCACTCAGTGTGACAATTTCTAGGCCCATCCATGTTGCTGCAAATGGCATTATTTCGTTCTTTTTTATGGCTGAGTAGTATCCCATTGTATATATGTACCACATCATCTTTATCCATTCATCTGTCGATGGACACTTAGGTTGCTTCCATGTCTTGGCTATAAATAGTGCTGCTATGAATATAGGGGTGCATGTATCTTTTCAAATTATAGTTTTGTTCAGATATATGCCCAGGAGTGGGATTGCTGGATCATATGGCAACTCTATTTTTGTGAAATCTTGTTTTTTAATTGAGCCTTCACCATCCTGGGTCCATGAGCAACTACAGAGACAGAACCTCTCACCCCATTGATCCATGTTAGTCATTCAACACATTGGATAAGTATTCTTTTGTTGTTATAAGCTGGTGAGATTTTGATTTGGGGGGCACAGTCTGGTTCACCCTGACTGATAGGGGCTCTTCTCTCTGCTAAACGTTATATTAGATGCAATAAACAAGACGGGCTCCACCCTAAAGATGTTAACACCCAATTAAAATGCCTAGTGGAAAGTAAGCAAGAGATACGGTACAGTTGGCAGATGGATGTAGTTGATATCAATCTACCTGTGTATGTATGTATGTGTATATATACACACACACACACACACATATATACATCTACTTTATATATGTATATAAAGTAAAGCTTTTATATATATATATATATATATATATATATATACACTTTATATTTATAAATAGAGTTGAAGTTTACCGTTTTCTCTTCCCCGCTGTGATCTTTTGCTGTAAGATATAACCACCATCCTGAACTTGATGTTTGTCATTCTCAGAAGCTTCCTCTTTAGCAATCTGGGTGGTCCTGGTCATGAGAGCTTAAAGCAGCACCTGCAGCTTGACTTAAGAGTATCCACGAAGGAGAGATTACAAATGTAGACTTACAATGACCAGAGTTAATGAATATTAATATTTCATAAGGAGTCAGTCTATTTCATTACATTTTACATTGGTTCTAATAAATCTTTTCCCATCAGCAGTCCTGACAAATTTAATAGACTTTATAAATAATTAGCCAATACCAAATGTGTCATAAATTCACCCCAACTTTGGAAAGAGTCCCAGTAACTACTTTTATGCTGTATTCTTGCAAACAAGCCATAATTCACAATTAACTCTGGTTTAAAATGTGACAGCTATTTGATGCTGTCGAACGACGAGTTTTGCTTAAGTGCCAAAAACCAGTTAAATTCCCTATAATGATAGATCTGAAGAATGCTAATTTCAGTGTCCTCTAGTCCATGGCAGGACTTTGCTAAGAATGATTTTAATGAAAGGTACTCTATGGGGGGGTGGGGGGAATCCAAGTTCAGAGAAACAACTGAAATGTAAATCAGAGTCACAGAAAGCTGCAGTTCTGTAATCGGTTGTACTATTTTTCTTCCATCAGAAATTTAGTAATGTCAACTCTGCAAAGTATTATATTCGTTTCACCTATTGTGTGCACCTCTTCAGTAAATGCAATATGGTGAGTTATCCTTAAGATGCAGCCATGTTTTTTTTTCTTCTAATAGGAAAAAAAGCACCAATTAAGTTTTGACTTTCAATAAGCACACAGCATCTACATTAAAAAGGTTCAATTCTATCTTCTTTACACTCTGAAATATGACAAAATCTGCCACTATATTATTATTTGAGATTTTCTAGGGAATAAGACAAGAAATTAACTTGTATAAAGCTAAAGGGAAAGACAGATTTTGTCATGTTTTGTTTCTCATTTAAAGGTCAAGCTAGATTTTTTTTTTAGTAGATTTGTTCCTTTCATGAGATAGAAAACTAGCTCCTAAGTCAGTTTCAAGTTTTTCAGCATTTTCATCCAAATTTTAAAGCTTTAGATTGAAAAAAGCAAATATTCGAGTCGCCATTTTGAAATCCAACTATTCAACTTTAAATATAAGAAATATTTTGACATGTTAAAAGAAAATATTATTGAATCATAAAATCACTTTTCAGAAAAGACTTTTTGGAAAGAATTAATATATTGTTTCAAAATAAGGCAGCAGTGCATTTCTTGTGTTTTCTTACAGGTTCCAGGAAAAGTTTGTGTTTTCACAATAATGTTTTATTGAATGAAAGGGAAGTTGCAAAGATTTAGCTGGTAGAGCTAAAGATACATAGTACAAGCCCAGTGAGAGTACTGAAAACAAACTGAGTTATTCTCTGGAAATGTGCATACCTTTGCTCCGAATTGTCTACTTTAGAACATTTTAGAAAGCACAGGAACACACGGAAACAACCCATTAGTCTTCACAGTGGTGATGTCATCACACATCACGTAGCCTCTAGAAAATTCCACTGTATTATTCTAAACATTTTTCTGACCTCACTATCGTCCTAAAGTGGTTTTCTGAGACCCTCAAGGGTTTCCGTGATCACATTTGGAGAAGTACTGTCCCAGCACGTACAGTTTAGAGGGTTTGAATAATTAAAAATGCTTCCTTCCATTTATATGATTTCTGTCCATGTTTTGTCACATCCGATAACTTATTTGCTTCTCGCGCTATTCCTGTATTCCTGTAAATATGTAAGGCAGAGATCATAAACCAATTTTTAGGTGTGAAAAGTGAGGTCCCAAAACTTGCCCCAGTTTGCCTAGTAAGTCTCTCTTCCAAGACAAAGCTCCCAAGTTTCAGAGTTCTCTTTGCAGCATTTATCACATCCATTATAGATGCCACATGTGTGCACATGATGTCAGAATCCCAAAATCAGAACAGAGGTATCACAGGAAGAGCCCCCTAAACATACTAAAGCACACATAGAAATGCAAACAGAAAAGTTAGACATGAGTTCTCTTTTTACCTGACTTGAATAAACCCCTCATTCCTTTTCTAACTTCTCTCAGAGCTAATTCACAGTCTCTCAAATTGTTAAATTTTTCAAGTGGTAAAATATTTCAAAATTTTCCTAGTCTGTCATTCCTACCCCTGTAGCCCAAAGCATCACCTACCCATGAAACACTTGACCCTTCCTACCACTTTTTCTAGCAAATATGCGAACGAGTCCTGCGAAATTATTTCCATCTTAGCTTACGCCTTTCTGGTGTCTTAGAAATGTCAGCCTACAGAGAATGAGATGCCTGGGAAAGATAATTTAAATAACCTACTTCCATATCTGTTGTCTGCCAGCTTTATTCTCAAACAATAAAAAAACCAAACAGAAAGCAAACATGTAATCCATAACCCAAGGCAAATGCATTTCCTTTGACAAGAAATGGTTTAGAAAACTATAATTTATGAGACAATATTTTAAAAATGATAACACTGAATTATTTGACATTTACCATTTTTGAAGTGAATTTCTCATGGGGTAAGACAAATATAACATATTTAGGGGAACTATCTTAGCAATAGCAATTGTTAGTAAAGCTCGTTATCAAATAAACTATTAAGATGCTTACTGTACATTTTTAAAGGGACAAATAACTTTGTAGAAGGCATGGAGTTGGGATCGTCTTCAGTCTAATAGAACTTTAAGACGACTTCTGAAATTGAAAAATTAAATTGAACAAAGTAGATAAGTATAATTGGATTGGACAAAACGATTGAAAGATAATCTTCCTTTTAACAATAAGAATCATCATCACGTTACATCATTGCATTCAAGGTGAGACATCTCCATTAGTGATATGAAAGGAAAATTCTCCAATAAAATGGAAAGGGTTGGCAAAAGAACCTGTCAACTGTCCCTCCATCATGTGAGCTCCCCATGTTTTCTGTAGAAGAATTGATGCACAGGGTAGAAAAGAAAAAAATGCCAGACCTTGGATGAACTTGCAAAAAAATCTGCAAGCAGTAACATCTGGGCCAGTAAATTACCCAAACAAAATAAGCGGCTTTGTTGGTGTGGAGAGATTTAAATGGAATTAAACAGCTGTAAATAAGCCAGGAGGGCACTCAGAGAGTTTGGAGAAGTGCAAGGGAATTAAAGTCAAGTGGAGTAGGAAACAGATGCGAGAGGGAATGAGTGTCCAGATCTCTTGGAGGATCGCTCCCCCAGTCAAGTCCCTGACTGGGGATCTCTCACAGGTGAATCATTACAGACTTTTCTAGAACCACTTGGATGGAGAGGAGGAAGGAGAATTCCCCAGAAGTGGGCAAGGATATTTGGATAAAAATAAATACATAAAATAATAATAACGATGATAATGTTAGGAGAATTTGTGACGAGAAAACACACTTCCCAATGGCATAACCAAAAACTGAGATTTTTCAAAAACCCCTTAGAAGCCAATATCGACCCACCAGGTTTGTGTTTAAACTCCTAAACTGTGAGCAAAGTAAAGCCACTTGGACTCTCAGAACTATTTATTCTTACTTTGCACACAACTACAATGGAATTGGTTATCTGTGAGAGGAATATTAAAGGGCTCTCAGTATAGCCTAGCTATGTGACAGGTCCTAGATGAGCAAGAGAAAAGAGATCCTTCCTTCTTTTTTGGAGCTTGTAGAAAAGAAATATTCTCAGGCCAAAGTCGTTTACAAGAAGCAAATTTGCATGGGCCGAACTTTTAAGAAATCATGTTAAAAGCAATGAAAAGTGACAGCACGTGGTGGTAAGACTGGGAGGTGAAACTATAAAAATCAAAGAGAAGAATCTATAAGGCTTGTTTGTCCTAGACAATGGAATAAAGGAACAAGCAGGATTAGAGAATTAGCTCCAGAGATAATCGCTGCATCCAAGTGATTATCCAGATTGCCAGTGTGTATAGTGATGACTCTCAGTGACACACGCACACAGTCACATACACGCACACAAACATTATCCCATAGTCATAACATTCTGCTTAAAGAGCCTGAAAGGAGAACACATTTTGGAAGGATACCCGTGAAAGTGATTGAAATAAAGTTTGGTTGCTTATAGAGTGTATGAATCCCTGAGGTTTAATGAATTATGTGTTTTTAATAATGATGGATGCATGGGTTGTCCTGCCTTTAATTTGACCTCTGTTTTGCTCTCTTGGCTGCTATGACGTTCCACGTAATGGCATTCCTGTCTGACTCAGGTGTACAAAGATATAGAATGGAACTCACCATGCAGGCTGGTGGGCATGTCAGAAATAAGATCCAGAGGGGAGTTTGACAGGAGGGCTAATACATGAAATCAACTTCACTGTTAGGGTGGATTTAGGAAATAAAACTGCAAATCCCTGGGCAGGATACAGTGCCATCAATGCCAAGAAACCGTAATCCAGCCATTGGTTCCTGGCTCCATCACACAAGGTCTGCCTTGATGTTCCCTAGGCTCTCCTAGGACCAGAGGAAATGCATTTGGAAGGATGGCATGAAAGGGCTAATGTCTTCTCAGAACATACTTTTAGATGTAAAATGAATTCTGGTAACTGAAGAATGCATTTACAGAAATAAACTTCCAAAAAAGAGTGAATTGGACATTTTATTATGAGTCTATGGTAGAGAGATGCCATTTGGAATCTGAAGATGCTAGTAAGGGTTCCCCTTCCCACCACTGCAAATTACAAAATACGTCTAGTTCTCTATATCATTGATTGATGCTCCTAAAATCAAGAAAGGTGAGCTGAGTTAGCTACTCTCTTCATGAGACTCTTAAAAATCCATATGAAGAGAACATTTTCCCATCCCAGTGTGAGGATAAATGCTCAGATGTTTAACAGCTCAGATGCTTCCTGCCCAGGTTCCCTCTGGTTCTGAGGATTGCTGTCCTTAGCCCAACGCCTTCAGGTAGATGAAATTAGTCTCCTATGTGTGGGATTTCATCAGCTTCTCTTAACTCCTTTTTAATTAGGGAGGTATATAGCAATCATTGTAAAATTAAAATAGAGATTTGACTTCCTAGTAAATTATAAAATGTGATTCCTAAGACAGTAAAGGAAAGAAAGGCTTTAGGGAAAGGATAAAGTTGATGGAGGAAAAGAAAGTGTGGCTAAGAATTTCAAATACTGGATACAAAATTAAAACCATGGCTGATTCATAAAACACAAGAATGAGTTAATTTGAGCTAATTGAGTAGTTTTTCCTTTGGTCATTTCTTTTTTCTCTCTCTTTGTTCATTAAAAAAAAATACTAAGGTGTATGTGAAGAAAGAGGAAGAGAAAAGGGGGTGGGGGAGGGAGAGGAAGGAAAGAAGGAAGGAAGAAAGGAAGGGAGGAAGAAATGGAGGAAGGAAAGAAAGAAGGTTGGAAAGAAGGAAGAACCTTCCCTATGACATTGCACTCATAGGGGATTTTGCCAATAAAAAGCGTATAAGTCTTTAATCATTTAATATGAATCTTGCAAATCATAATAAAATGTCTTTATCCTGTAGAGAATGTATCACTTTCTTTGAAGCTAGTGACAGCTAATAGGATGAAAATAGTAATAGAGAGAAAAATGTGAAAAGAGTCAAGTATACAGACATTATTTTAATTTACAAGCTACAGTGGTGCTTTCATTCACTGGGTGAGCTGAATATCAAAAACATTCTCTTATTTCCCTGTTGGGTTGGTGGTATATAGAAAATGAAAACGTTACTTATTCTTTGCAAGCTCATTAATCATGGTGTAGCATTAACATGATAAGACTTAGGGATTAGGTCTAGTTATATCATTACTTGGCATAAGATCCATTCAAGAAATATATCTTTAGAATGAAAATGTGCATTATGAATACATTTCGACCTTTTGCCTGTGCTCCACAGGACTTCAGGGAGTAAAGTTATGGAGGTACCTTGATTAAAATGGATTTTTTAGGGGTTCAGAGCATTGAAGGGCACAAGGAATTATGAATCAAGCAAGTGTAGGCAGGAAAAATATGTTTTTACATTCTTGTTCTTTTTCTCCCTCCCGCTCCATAAAAGCTTGTTTTACAAACAAATTGTACCTACTAGGAGAAAAAAAATTGATTTTGTCATCATGAACCCTCAGTGCTTAATTTTTATGTTTTTTATTGGCAATTAAAAGGCGCTAAAAGCTGAGAATGTGCCATAATGGAATAATCAAGAAATTGATAGTAATCATAGGGAGCAGAAAATACAGTAAAAGTTGCATTGTGCAACCCATTATAATGTGGTCTGTACGATATTAAATTATTCAGATAAAAGTGCTTAATACTCAGTGAATCAGCTTTCAGTAAAATGTGAAAGTTAACAGTTTTTTTTCTCCCACACCTTCCCAAACACCACTAAAATAAGAGTATTGGTTTCACCTTTAAGGCATAAATCCAAGAGACAAATGGGAAGGGAGAAGATGTAACAGAAAAAACAGCAACAATTATTGAAAGTTGATGATAGTAAGAAAGCAGAATCCTATCCTAATGGGGAAAGAGAAGGGAGCCACACAGAAATCTAATTTATTCCACAGAGTTCTACCTCCTTCCAAGTCCCATGCATCTGGGTACTTGCCCCTCCCTGATGCTGGGATTTTCGCTGCAGACAGTCAAATAGAGTCTTGGGCACAGTGAGCATCCCATAGGGAACACAAGCTTAGGCATCTGCTTGTGGAGTCATCCGGGTGGAGTCACAAAATGTGTACTTAATTCCTCCAGCAACATGTAACAATACAACTGAAATGTTGTCTACCAGGGAAGCTCATTAGTGACTCATTGCCCAGGTGTTTTTATCGGGGAGCTGATCATGTAGGCATCCTCTGCTTGGCACATACCAAAATCCCAGACTCCCTTAAGGAAAGCAGGTTGTCAGCATAAACTATATTGTCTACATAAATCATTTTGACAAAGTGAGCCATTCTTATCAGGGAATGGGGGGAACCCTCCTGAAATCCAACTTTCAACATACCAGCCAAGGACTAACCTTGTAAACTGGCCTTTCAAAGGACAGCACTCTCAGGACCACGATATTATTTTTTACTTCACCCAAGATATGTTCAAGCTCAGGGAGGAAAAATAACTTTCATTTCCACTAGACATTATGGCTGGAGGAGTGTGAGCCTGGGACTTTAGGCAGCCCATATTGCCTTTACTAAAAAGTGTATCTCTCCTTGGAATTGACACAACAGAAGAAAAAATTGAGAGATGGAAAAAGAGAAACCACATTCTGCTAAGCCACTAGATACAGCCATACCTGCACCTCAAAGCTTCCCTGGATGCTTGTCTTGCAAGCCTATATATTCCCTTGTTTTGTCTAGACCAAATGAATTTTTTTTCACTTGCAAATGAGACATAATTTATTTATCCCATCGAGTCAGGACCTATTAGAATTAATCATGGGATACTGTTTTCTTAGAAAACAGGAGAAGACATTGAAGAAAGGTTTGAAGGAAAGGAGGGAGGAATAAGATGAGTGGTAGAGATGAGAGTGAGAATAAAGCTTAAGTTTTAGCTGAATAGACGATCTGACAACCAGGAGGGTTTAAAGAGGAAGCCTGAAATTCTCTATAGAAATCTTATTCTTCTGCCCCAAAAGATGCCACCCATTAAATAAAATGCACAGTCAAATACATTAATATATCTGAAACTAAAACACCACCCTCAAAGCATCACTATTATGAAAAAGTAAATTTTAATTGGATTATGAATAATACAAAGCAGTAGGTTTTGGTAAAGAAACTTGTTCTAGGCTGATACCCTAGGGAAATAATTTCTAAAAACAATACTGAATTAGATTTCATGCTCCAGGAGAACCCTTAATCAAAGTCTCCTATTGAATCTGAGATGGTGGATATTTATAACCTTAATACAAATGACCTATTCATTGGACATTGGTCCTGGATTTTTTTTTAATTTATTTATTTTAATTATTTTAGTTGCGTTGAGTCTTCGTTGCTATGCGCGGGCTTTCTCTAGTTGCGGCGAGCAGAGACTACTCTTCATTGCGGTGCCCGGGCTTCTCATTGCGGTGGCTTCTCTTGTTGCGGAGCACAGGCTCTAGGCACGTGGGCTTCAGTAGTTGTGGTGCGCGGGCTCAGCAGTTGTGGCTCGCGGGGTCTAGAGTGCAGGCTCAGTAGTTGTGGTGCACGGGCTTTGTTGCTCCCCAGCATGTGGGATCTTCCCAGACCAGGGCTCGAACCCATGTCCCTTGCATTGGCAGGCAGATTCTTAACCACTGTGCCACCAGGAAAGCCCCCCTCCCCCTTTTTTTTTTGGTCTTGCCACACAAGAGAAAAAGAGAGAAGAGTTATGGGTCTGGATTTCAACAAAACTTCTTTTAGGAAAGAAATCAAATGGTTAAGTCATCCCTTGCTTTTGAGTGAGCCAACTTTTAGAAGTGCAGACGTGGAAAAGAGATGAATGAAGCTTCTATGTCCTAAAGTTAAGAAGCATTTAGACTCCTTTTACAGGTTAGAATAGAATTTTGATATCGCAGGAATAATTCTCTAATTACAAGTAGAGAAAAACCTGAATTACTAGTTATTCGCTGTCAGTCTGTGGCAGGTGTCACAAAGTCAGGAGAGAGAACAGTGAATGGAATTGCGTGAGGGTGACCCTGAGAGGGTGAATGGGAAATTTGGTGTATTACAAGGCACTTGCTACTCACCTCCCATCATTATATGACCCTGACAGCGCCAAACTTTCCACAGAGTACTAGAAATCCATATTATGTATAAAATCTCTGGACTTTAAAAAATTTGTAGCTAATTCAACATTGTGCTGACTGAAAAGAACACCTCTGAGGTCCAACCTGCTTCTGAGAGGTTGCAAAACTTATTTTAGGGCGTATTTGGTACTAATGTGACTCCAAATAAGATGCCAGTTGGGACATTGAGGTCACATAGGATTATTCAGTTAATGGGGACGGTATGGTCTCACTGGATTCAATCAGTGAGGTTGGGTTTTTGCTTACACTATAGCTCAGTGTGGGATGGTGGGCATTTCTGCTCCATGCAGTCACTCAGGGACCCAGGTTCCTTCCCTCTTGTGGCTCTGTCATATCTTAGGCTTCATCTTCCTTTGTAATCAACTGATGGAAGAATAAAGGGAAAGGGAAAGAATATGGAATAGCTCTATTACCCCAAAGGTGATATAATTTGTCATCACGCTATTACTTTAATTTCCATGTCATCAATTACTAGTGAATTTACATTTAAAAAATTAATTTTACTGGCCATGTGCAGTTCACCTTTCATGAGTTGCTTATACAATGTACTTTATAATCTGTATTCAGTTTTTCAAATGTGGACTTCATTTACTTTTTCTTTTGAACAATTGGAATAAACTAGCTTGATTGCCGTCAAATCCTCACAAACTGCTCTATGAGTTAAACTTGATCATCGCCATCTGTTTTCACAGACGAGGGAAGTGGGGCTCAGACAGGTGACTGTCCTACCCAGATCGTGTAGCTGAATGGGGAGGAGAGGGGACTGGAGCCCAGGACCCTAAATCCAGTCTTTTCCACAGGATTTGATGTGTCTTTCCTTTCCTTCTCCATCTGCAATGCCCACCACAGAAGGGGGTAGGAGGGGGGAGAGGAAAACCAAGGACTCTTGATGGCCTTGTAGCGTGGGAGCAGGGAATGTGTGTGAAGACAGCAAAACGCCTCCAGAGAATTTGAGGGGTGTGTGATTTCAAATCTTGGTCCTATGGCATCATCATAGAAGTAACCCTCCCCTCAAAAAAATTTAGTTCTTAAACCAGAGGTTCTTAACGAGAGAGTGCTTTATCTCACAGGAGAATTTGGTAATGTCTGGAGAAATTTGGGTTGTTATAACTGAATGGAGAGTGTTTGTGGCATCCGGTGAGTAGAGGTTAGGGCTACTTGTTAGCATCCTATAGTGCACGGGGCAGCCCCTACCACAAGAATCCTTCCCGAAAGCCAAACTCCTCAAGATTGAGAAACCCTGCTTTATACCAGATATGCACAACCCAGAGCCCTCTGAACATTAATATTGTTGTGCTTTGTATTAAACACATTTACGTAGCCTCAGGAAATTCTCCTTCAACTCAGCCATAAAAAGGAACAAAATAATGCCATTTGCAGCAACATGGATGGACCTAGAAACTGTCATACTAAGTGAAGTACATCAGACAGAAAGATATAGATCATAGGATATCGCTTATATGTGGAATCTAAAAAAAAATGGTACAAATGAACTTATTTACAAAACAGAAGTAGAGTCAAAGATGTAGAAAACAATTTTATGGTTACCAGGAGAAAAGCGGGGGGAGGGATAAATGGGAGATTGGGCTTGACATATACACACTACTATATGTAAAATAGATAACTAATAAGGACCTACTGTATATAGCACAGGGAACTCTACTCAATACTCTGTAATGACCTAAATGGGAAAATAATCTAAAAAAGAGTGAGTATATGTATATGTATAACTGATTCACTTTGCTGTACAGCAGAAAGTAACACGACATTGTAAATCAACTATATGCCAGTAAAAATTTTTTAAAAATAAGAGCAAAATGAGGCTTGTGTCATCAAGAACTTTAATAACCAAGCACACACCCCCCTTCTACCTGCCCCAGTGATTAAGATCTTTGGGACCCCAATAATTCCCAAAGGACAAGAGCAATCCAATCGCCATAAAGCCATTTCGTGGAGGTCCATACTTCGGTCCATTGAAAATGACCAGGAATGAAACACAAATCTGAATGATGCTGATTCAGTTTCAGGAAAGATAACAACTCACGTGATTGTGGGAATGTGCACCTGTGCCTGCAAAACATAGTCTCGCATTTTGAAATCTATCTGGGCAATAAGGGTCAGGAATCCATTCACTGAGCTCCATCTTCATTAAAGAAAATGGAAATAGGTTCTTTGAGACATTATTGACTATCGCACAAGAGATAATACATACATCTGCATCAGATGACACAATTTGACCACAAGAAAATGACTTGAAATTTTATTTCTTTTGCCAACATTTGGTAAATTACAGGCATTAAATACATGATTGATGAATAAAGGAATGAAGTGTCCCCTATATTTATTCTCAAATATGGCAAATATTTCCATTTTTAAAAAATGAAGCCAGATACCAGGGTTTAGAGATGAAACTTTATGATTTTAAAATTATAATTAGGGCTTCCCTGGTGGCACAGTGGTTGAGAGTCCGCCTGCTGAGGCAGGGGACACGGGTTCGTGCCCTGGTCTGGGAAGATCCCACATGCCGCGGAGCGGCTGGGCCCGTGAGCCATGGCCGCTGAGCCTGCGCGTCCGGAGCCTGTGCTCTGCAACGGGAGAGGCCACAACAGTGAGAGGCCCGCGTACCGAAAAAAAAAAAAATTATAATTAAATAAATTATTTAGCAATAATATGTTGCGTGGCTTAAAAAAAACACAAATTCTTCTGATGGTCAAAGACGGAGTGACCCACCAGTATTAAGGCATGTGTATCTGCTATGTTTGTATTTATTTTCCTCAAAACAAAGGATTATTATACTTCAGCATCATTAGTTGCAAAGAAGAGTCACTTTACTTAATTTAATCAGGAAAGGACTTATTAAGGAATACTAGGAGGCTCAAGAATGGTTCCAAGCAAGGCGAAACAAGACGAGGTTCTTGTTTAAGCTTCCAGCAACAACTATCACAGACACTCCGTAGAGCCGGAATGGCAAAGAAAGAATGAAGATGGGCCAAGCCATGAGATGGGAGGGACCATGGGATAGGGGAGCCACCTTATTGGAGGAGCCATAAGATGGAGGGGACAATGGGATAGGGGGAGCCATCCTATTGGAGGGACCAGGGAATAGGGGAGCCATCTTATTGGAGGAGCCATGGGAGAGGGGCGCCATCTTATTGGAGGAGCCATGGGATAGGGGAGCCATCTTATTGGAGGAGCCATAAGATGGAGGGGACAATGGGATGGGAGGACCCTCCAAATAGGAGGGAGCCATCACAGCTATGACACTTGGAAAGCCACCACCACCATTGACCCGAGAAATGTGCTGCACATTCACCATCCCTGCATCACACCTGTCTATCCTAATGTACCTCTCATATCAGAATCTCACGGAAAATTGTCTAATTAACAAAGCCCGGGTCACATGCCCTCACATTCTGGACAGTGAGGCAGGAAAATAGAGGGTTTTTTGTTTCTTTTTTTCTATTTTAGGAAGCTAGATTCACAATGAATGGCTCCATCAAAATGTACAATGAATGTGTATCCTACATGTCTACAATATCGGATTTTTTTCTTCCTGGGTACACAGGTAAACTGCATTTCACAGCCTCTATTGCAGTAAGTGGAGTATGTGACCTGGTTCTAGTTAGCTACATGTGAGCAGAATCCGTATGTGGCAGAATCCCTAGTAGCCTCCCAAATAATTATCTTACCACTCTCTTTCCTCATCCATTGGCCAAAGGCAAGGAAGGCAGCTAATGTCTTTGAGATCAGAGAAGATGCTGTAGTCACAAGACGGCAGAAGCCTAGATCCCCAAGGGACCATATGGCGCAGAGCCCCTCACACCCCAGCAGCTAATTAGAGTCTAAATATGCTTCCTTGGGTTGACAATGAATTTATCTGTTACTGCTGCTAGATTGCTTTAATTAATACAGAGTACAATGATTTAATCTAGTAATACACAATTAAACCTCGAAAGAATTAGGATAAACTATGACAGCACTGAAAAGACAATCTCCATCATCCCGCAAGTTTAATCACTAAAGTTTCATAAAGTCGGTGGGGTTCGGTCTTTGTCTTAACACCCTGTAACATTCATGATACTGTTCATACTGCAGTGGTGACAATCCAGAAACGCAGATTACAGAATATAATATAACAAAGTCTTAAGCATTCAGTAACCCAACTGCCTCTAAAAGCTTCGTACAATTTCCATTGAGAAAATGCCATAAACTTCTTTTTTTTTGCATGCTCTACTAGATATTATATTGTTTGCATATCTATAACATTTTATTGAAAAATAATAATTTTTTTCTTTATGGGTCATTTACTTTACTGTGTTAAACTAAGGAGTGAAACAAATGTCTAAGATGCCATTCACCCTAATATGTCACCTGATACAAATATGCATGAGCTGCAGTGGTTTGGTGAAGTAGGCGTGGATTCCAAAATGTGTCTCTCCTTAAGATTCAGAAAAGGTTCTTGGGATATCATGATTCTTGACCTTTTCCTGTGATTGACATTCTAGTTCAATTGTTCTATTGTTCTCTAGATAATAATCACTTACCACCTTTTATTCATTAAAGAAATGTCACAGGAGGTTGCAAAACTGTAAAATGTCACCCATGCGGGTGATAATGACCTTTCCTGGAGTATAAACCTCTACAACAAAACCATTAAATCTGAACGTCCCTAAACTTTGATTCCTTGATCTATGTGTATTTGTGGTAAGGTTGATGCAAGGTGGCGAGTTGGATTTACAGTATGTTAATGGATATCTATCTTTGACATAGCTGAGTAGTTAACAGTCAAGTTCTGGATTTAGAGGGCTTGGATGTGACTTGGGGTTCCAACACTTGCTTACTTTGTGACCTTTATCAACTAATCATAGAACTGGTTCACACTCCAGAGGATGTAATATGGACCCACCCCTGTCTCTGGGAAGAGTGGCAAAGATTATGTGACTGTCTTTAATCTAACACAGAGTGTGAGAACTAAATACCATCATCCCCCCCTTACTCCTTCTCCGGGATGCCTTTATTCAGTGATCAACCTGAACAACTGTTCATTACAACCCTGTCCATGAAAATCCCATAAATAAACATCTCCTATCCTTCTCAAAATGTTTATTCTTTGCAAGTGATTTCCCCCTGACTGATCAGGAAGGAGAGCTGAAAATCACAATATTCTAATCTCAAGTGTGGCCAGGTCAAGAGACATTTGTTCTTATCTAGACAGATTTATACAAGGAACATCTTTTGGCTTCTAGAAAATCATTTTGGGTAATGGCATCTAATGAATTTGATGAAATAATGAAGTCCCAGTTGCTGGCCATCCCAATCCATCTTCCCCCCTGGTTTAAGACCAATTTTTACTTTAAATCAGCTGAATGAAACTAATGAGAAACTTCCACATAGATAAAATTATACAATAGAAAATATGTTATGTCTGTGCTAAACAGTTCAAGAATAGAAAACCAATACCAGTCAGGTACAGAGTGTGTATGTGTGCTTCTCCTGGGTGGACCCTAGATGGTCTGGTCTCTACTGGCTCACTCAGAATTTCTGGGGTTTTATAATTCTTGATATTCTCTCTTTACCTACAATGGAAACCAATGTTTTTTCACCAGGCAATGATCAACATGTTAGATTTCTGACATACAAACATTGAGAAATTGACTTAGAATTAATGCCTTTTGGTGACAGCCACAGTGGAGATGGTCAGGGCCATGGATAGAGTCCTTTTCATTGTATCTGATACATACAATTTGGTGGTCATATCTCTGAGTATAAACATCCATTTAGACATCACGTTCTCACCTAGATGAATGAAACTTTCAGCAAAGCTTGGTCCCTGTTGCTTCAGGGTACAGGGTGACTCTCTCAAGGTTCTCTGTGACCTGAGAAACCAAAGGCATATCCCAATGAATTAGAGCCCCATAGCAAACAGTACAGGAGCCATAATGCTTGAGTGGGTTGAGTGTAGCCCCAATATCAAGGCTGGAATGTCAATCATCATAACTCCATTCTCACCTGGTCTCCATGGCTGGTTGAGGCAGATAACCCAAGGTCATCCTTGCATAGCACTGCCCCGGCCGTGGGACTAGGGTCGGCAAGTAACCCAAACTGGGTCACTCAGTGATTTCAATACTTTTCCTGTACTGAGGGAGGGACATTCGGGGCAATGTGGTTCAGTGGTGCCTGGAATTGAAGCAGTAAAGTGGACCAAGGAGGCAGAGCTAAGAGAAGAACAGGGAAATTGAACCAAACCTCTGATCAAGCAT